>NW_025534465.1:82500-191766 GCF_020615455.1 Coregonus clupeaformis | reverse complement strand
GTGACTACTTTTTATTTATTTTTTATTTTATTTATTTAACCTTTATTTAACCAGGTAAGCCAGTGGAGAACAAGTTCTCATTTCCAACTGCGACCTGGCCAAGATAAAGCAAAGCAGTGCGATAAAAACAACAACACAGAGTTACATATGGGGTAAAACAAAACATACAGTCAATAGAAGATCTATATACAGTGTGTGCAAATGTAGTAAGTTATGGAGGTAAGGCAATAAATAGGCCATAGTGCAAAATAATTACAATTAGTATTAACACTGGAATGCTAGATGTGCAGAAGATGATGTGCAAATAGAGATACTGGGGTGCAAATGAGCAAAATAAATAACAATATGGGGATGAGGTAGTTGGGTGGGCTAATTTCAGATGGGCTGTGTACAGGTGCAGTGATCGTAAGGTGCTCTGACAACTGATGCTTAAAGTTGGTCTCGAGGGAATAAGAGTCTCCAGCTTCAGAGATTTTTGCAGTTTCGTTCCAGTCATTGGCAGCAGAGAACTGGAAGGAATGGCAGCCAAAGGAGGTGTTGGCTTTGGGGATGACCAGTGAGATATACCTGCTGGAGCGCATACTACGGGTGGGTGTTGCTATGGTGACCAATGAGCTAAGATAAGGTGAGGATTTACTTAGCAGTGATTTATAGATGACCTGGAGCCAGTGGGTTTGGCGACGAATATGTACTGAGGGCCAGCCAACGAGAGCGTACAGGTCACAATGGTGGGTAGTATATGGGGCTTTGGTGACAAAACAGATGGCACTGTGATAGACTACATCCAATTTGCTGAGTACAGTGTTGGAGGCTATTTTGTAAATGACATCGCCGAAGTCAAGGATCGGTAGGATAGTCAGTTTTACGAGGGCATGTTTGGCAGCATGAGTGAAGGAGGCTTTGTTGCGAAATAGGAAACCGATTCTAGATTTAACTTTGGATTGGAAATGCTTAATGTGAGTCTGGAAGGAGAGTTTACGGTCTAACCAGACACCTGGGTATTTGTAGTTGTCCACATATTCTAAGTCAGACCCGCCGAGAGTAGTGATTCTAGTCGAGTGGGCGGGTGCAAGCAGCGTTCGATTGAAGAGCATGCATTTAGTTTTACTAGTGTTTAAGAGCAGTTGGAGGCTACTGAAGGAGTGTTGTATGGCATTGAAGCTCGTTTGGAGGTTTGTTAACACAGTGTCCAATGAAGGGCCAGATGTATACAAAATGGTGTCGTCTGCGTAGAGGTGGTGTCAGCAGCAAGAGCGACATCATTGATATACACAGAGAATAGAGTCGGCCCGAGAATTGAACCCTGTGGCACCCCCATAGAGACAACAGGCCCTCCGATTTGACACATTGAACTCTATCTGAGAAGTAGTTGGTGAACCAGGCGAGGCAGTCATTGGAGAAACCAAGGCTATTTAGTCTGTTAATAAGAATGCGGTGATTGACAGAGTCGAAAGCCTTAGCCAGGTCGATGAAGACGGCTGCACAGTACTGTCTTTTATCGATCGCGGTTATAATATCGTTTAGGACCTTTAGCGTGGCTGAGGTGCACCCATGACCAGCTCGGAAACCGGATTGCATAGCGGAGAAGGTACGGTGGGATTCGAAATGGTCGGTGATCTGTTTGTTAACTTGACTTTCAAATACTTTCGAAAGGCAGGGCAGGATGGATATAGGTCTGTAACAGTTTGGATCTAGGAGTGTCACCCCCCTTTGAAGAGGGGGATGACCGCGGCGAGCTTTCCAATCTCTGGGGATCTCAGACGATACAAAAGAGGTTGAACAGGCTAGTAATAGGGGTTGCGACAATTTTGGCGCTAATTTTAGAAAGAAAGGGTCCAGATTGTCTAGCCCAGCTGATTTGTAGGGGTCCAGATTTTGCGGCTCTTTCAGGACATCAGCTATCTGAATTTGGGTGAAGGAGAAGCGGGGGGCATGGGCAAGTTGCAGAGCTGTTGGCCGGGGTAGGGGGTAGCCAGGTGGAAAGCATGTCCAGCCGTAGCAAAATGCTTGTTGAAATTCTCGATTATCGTAGATTTATCGGTGGTGACAGTGTTTCCTAGCCTCAGTGCAGTGGGCAGCTGGGAGGAGGTGCTCCCAAAACTTTTTGGAGTTAGTGCTACAGGATGCAAATTTCTGTTTTAAAAAGCTAGCCTTTGCTTTCCTAACTGATTGTGTATATTGGTTCCTGACTTCCCTGAAAAGTTGCATATCCGAGGGGCTGTTCGATGCTAATGCAGTACGCCACAGGATGTTTTGTGCTGGTCAAGGGCAGTCAAGTCTGGGGTGAACCAGGGGCTATATCTGTTCTTAGTTTTGAATTTTTGAATGGGGCATGCTTATTTAAGATGGAGGGAAAGCACTTTTAAAGAACAACCAGGCATCCTCTACTGACGGAATGAGGTCAATATCCATCCAGGATACCGGGCCAGGTCAATTAGGGAAGGCCTGCTCACTAAAGTGTTTTAGGGAGCGTTTGACAGTGATGAGGGGTGGCGTTTGACCGCGGACCCATTACGGACGCAGGCAACGAGGCAGTGATCGCTGAGATCCTGGTTGAAGACAGCGGAGGTGTATTTAGAGGGTAAAGTTAGTCAGGATGATATCTATGAGGGTGCCCATGTTTACGGATTTAGGGTTGTACCTGGTAGGTTCCTTGATAATTTGTGTGAGATTGAGGCATCTAGTTTAGATTGTGGGACGGCCGGGATGTTAAGCATATCCCAGTTTAGGTCACCAAGCGGTACGAACTCTGAGGATAGATGGGGGCCAATCAATTCACATATGGTGTCCAGGGCACAGCTGGGGGCTGAGGGGGGTCTGTAGCAAGCAGCAACAGTGAGAGACTTATTTCTGGAAAGGTGGATTTTTAGAAGTAGAAGCTCAAACTGTTTGGGCACAGACCTGGATAGTATGATAGAGCTCTGCAGGCTATCTCTACAGTAGATTGCTACTTCGCCCCCTTTGCCAGTTCTATCTAGACGGAAAATGTTGTCGTTGAATTTTTGGTGGCCTTCCTAAGCCAGGATTCAGACACTGCTAGATCATTACATTATCTCTCTAGTCAGAACGCGGTTATGCTACGATCATTACATTATCTCTCTAGTCAGAACGCGGTTATGCTACGATCATTACATTATCTCTAATCAGAACGTGGTTATGCTACGATCATTACATTATCTCTCTAGTCAGAACGCGGTTATGCTACGATCATTACATTATCTCTCTAGTCAGAACGCGGTTATGCTACGATCATTACATTATCTCTCTAGTCAGAACGCGGTTATGCTACGATCATTACATTATCTCTCTAGTCAGAACGCGGTTATGCTACGATCATTACATTATCTCTCTAATCAGAACGCGGTTATGCTACGATCATTACATTATCTCTAATCAGAACACGGTTATGCTACGATCATTACATTATCTCTAGTCAGAA
This sequence comes from Coregonus clupeaformis, assembly GCF_020615455.1. Classification (NCBI taxonomy): domain Eukaryota; kingdom Metazoa; phylum Chordata; class Actinopteri; order Salmoniformes; family Salmonidae; genus Coregonus; species Coregonus clupeaformis. Next base: position 188,327 of record NW_025534465.1, on the reverse strand, counting down.
CGCGGTTATGCTACGATCATTACATTATCTCTAATCAGAACACGGTTATGCTACGATCATTACATTATCTCTAATCAGAACGCGGTTATGCTACGGTCATTACATTATCTCTAATCAGAACACGGTTATGCTACGATCACTACATTATCTCTAACCAGAACACGGTTATGCTACGATCATTACATTATCTCTAATCAGAACACGGTTATGCTACGATCATTACATTATCTCTAATCAGAACGCGGTTATGCTACGATCATTACATTATCTCTAATCAGAACACGGTTATGCTACGATCATTACATTATCTCTAATCAGAACACGGTTATGCTACGATCATTACATTATCTCTAATCAGAACACGGTTATGCTACGATCATTACATTATCTCTCTAATCAGAACAGCGGTTATGCTCACGATCATTACATTATCTCCTAATCAGAACACGGTTATGCTACGATCATTACATTATCTCTAATCAGAACACGGTTATGCTACGATCATTACATTATCTCTCTAATCAGAACGCGGTTATGCTACGATCATTACATTATCTCTAGTCAGAACGCGGTTATGCTACGATCATTACATTATCTCTCTAATCAGAACGCGGTTATGCTACGATCATTACATTATCTCTAATCAGAACGCGGTTATGCTACGATCATTACATTATCTCTAATCAGAACACGGTTATGCTACGATCATTACATTATCTCTCTAATCAGAACGCGGTTATGCTACGATCATTACATTATCTCTAGTCAGAACGCGGTTATGCTACGATCATTACATTATCTCTCTAATCAGAACGCGGTTATGCTACGATCATTACATTATCTCTAATCAGAACGCGGTTATGCTACGATCATTACATTATCTCTACAACTCCCTACTACATTGCACAGTTCATGCTTGATCTGATGTATCTCTCGAGAAACTGCATTGAGCAAAAAACAAAAACACGAAATGGAACAAATCATTTAATGGATGTCAGTTAATTAGTTGCTTAAAAAACCCCGAAAAAGAACCTACATTTCGGTTAAAGCTCAGCACAAAAAATATTCATAATTATATCTCAAAAGTACGCTTTTTGATTTTGTTAATTTTTTGAAATAGTTTTCAACAATATAATGCCACAACAGGCACAGATGGGGCTCTACCTGACAGAGCACATGCCCCCTTTGCCCTTCCAGTGCCCTTTTCAGTGGCGCTAGAATTACCCTCCCAATTATTTGTTTTGTCTTTGTTTTTCTGAACCAAAAAGGTGTTCTGAAGCCACTTCCTGCAAGTCTTCATTAAATTCTCATCTATCCTTCCGATCCTGGGCAGGATCCCAGCAGGCAACGAGCACTCTGCAGGCAGTCTGCCCTACAACGCGGTGCAGACAGAACATGCTTTCCTTCCGGTCCTGCAACCTCCGTATGACTCTGCTTGAAGGGACATGATATACACTACCGTTCAAAAAGTTTTGGGTCACTTAGAAACTTCCTTGTTTTCGAAAGAAAAGCAATTTTTTTGTCCATTAAAATAACATCACATTGATCAGAAATACAGTGTAGACATTGTTAATGTTGTAAATGGCTATTGTAGCTGGAAACGGCTGATTTTTAATGGAATATCTACATAGGCGTACAGAGGCCCATTATCAGCAACCATCAGTCCTGTGTTCCAATGGCACGTTGTGTTTGCTAATCAAAGTTTATCATTTTAATAGGCTAATTGATCATTAGAAAACCCTTTTTCAATTATGTTAGCACAGCTGAAAACTACTGATTAAAGAAGCAATATAACTGGCCTTCTTGAGACTAGTTGAGTATCTGGAGCATCAGCAATTGTGGGTTCGATTACAGGCTCAAAATGGCCAGAAACAAATAACTTTCTTCTGAAACTCGTCAGTCTATACTTGTTCTGAGAAATTAAGGCTATTCCATGCGAGAAATTGCCAAAAAACTGAAGATCTCGTACAATGCTGTACAGTTGTGGTCAAAAGTTTTGAGAATGACACAAATATTAATTTTCACAAAGTCTGCTGCCTCAGTTTTTATGATGGCAATTTGCATATACTCCAGAATGTTATGAAGAGTGATCAGATGAATTGCAATTAACTGCAAAGTCCCTCTTTGCCATGAAAATGAACTTAATCCTAAAAAAACATTTCCACTGCATTTCAGCCCTGCCACAAAAGGACCAGCTGACATCATGTCAGTGATTCTCTTGTTAACACAGGTGAGAGTGTTGACGAGGACAAGGCTGGAGATCACTCTGTCATGCTGATTGAGTTAGAATAACAGACAGGAAGCTTTAAAAGGAGGGTGGTGCTTGAAATCATTGTTCTTCCTCTGTTAACCATGGTTACCTGCAAGGAAACACGTTCCGTCATCATTGCTTTGCACAAAAAGGGCTTCACAGGCAAGGATATTGCTGCTAGTAAGATTGCACCTAAATCAACCATTTATCGGCTCATCAAGAACTTCAAGGAGAGAGGTTCAATTGTTGTGAAGAAGGCTTCAGGGCGCCCAAGAAAGTCCAGCAAGTACCAGGACCGTCTCCTAAAGTTGATTCAGCTGCCGGATCGGGGAACCACCAGTGCAGAGCTTGCTCAGGAATGGCAGCAGGCAGGTGTGAGTGCATCTGCACGCACAGTGAGGCGAAGACTTTTGGAGGATGACCTGGTGTCAAGAAGGGCAGCGAGGATGCCACTTCTCTCCAGGAAAAACATCAGGGACAGACTGATATTCTGCAAAAGCTACAGGGGTTGGACTGCTGAGGACTGGGGTAGTCATTTTCTCGGATGAATCCCCTTTCCGATTGTTTGGGGCATCCAGAAAAAAGCTTGTCCGGAAAAGACAAAGTGAGCGCTACCATCAGTCCTGTGTCATGCCAACAGTAAAGCATCCTGAGACCATTCATGTGTGGGGTTGCTTCTCAGCCAAGGGAGTGGGCTCACTCACAATTTTACCTAAGAACACAGCCATGAATAAAGAATGGTACCAACACATCCTCCGAGAGCAACTTCTCCCAACCATCCAAGAACAGTTTGGTGACGAACAATGCCTTTTCCAGCATGATGGAGCACCTTGCCATAAGGCAAAAGTGATAACTAAGTGGCTCGGGGAACAAAACATTGAAATATTGGATCCATGGCCAGGAAACTCCCCAGACCTTAATCCCATTGAGAACTTGTGGTCAATCCTCAAGAGGCGGGTGGACAAACAAAAACCCACAAATTCTGACAAACTCCAAGCATTGATTATGCAAGAATGGGCTGCCATCAGTCAGGATGTGGCCCAGAAGTTAATTGACAGCATGCCAGGGCGGATTGCAGAGGTCTTGAAAAAGAAGGGTCAACACTGCAAATATTGACTCTTTGCATAAACTTAATGTAATTGTCAATAAAAGCCTTTGACACTTATGGAATGCTTGTAATTTTACTTCAGTATACCATAGTAACATATGACAAAAATATCTAAAAACACTGAAGCAGCAAACTTTGTGAAGACCGATACTTGTGTCATTCTCAAAACTTTTGACCACGACTGTACATTACTCCCTTCACAGAACAGCGCAAACTGTCTCTAACCAGAATAGAAAGAGGAGTGGGAGGCCCCGGTGCACAACAGAGCAAGAGGACAAATACATTAGAGTGTCAAGTTTGAGAAACAGATGCCTCACAGGTCCTCAACTGGCAGCTTCATTAAATAGTACCCGCAAAACACCAGTCTCAACGTCAACAGCGAAGAGGCGACTCTGGGATGCTGACCTTCTAGGCAGAGTTGCAAAGAAAAAGCCATATCTCAGACTGGCCAATAAAAAGGAAAGATTAAGATGGGCAAAAGAACACAGACACTGGACAGAGGAAGATTGGAAAAAAGTGTTATGGACAGACGAATCGAAGTTTGAGGTGTTCGGATCACAAAGAAGAACATTTGTGAGACACAGACCAAATGAAAAGATGCTGGAGGAGTGCTTGATGCCATCTGTCAAGCATGGTGGAGGCAATGTGATGGTCTGGGGGTGCTTTGGGAGATTTGATGGTCTGGTGGTAAAGTAGGAGATTTGTACAGGGTAAAAGGGAACTTGAAGAAGGAAGGCTATCACTCCATTTTGCAACGCCATGCCATACCCTGTGGACGGCGCTTGATTGGAGCCAACTTCCTCCTACAACAGGACAATGACCCAAAGCATAGCTCCAAACTATGCAAGAACTATTTAGGGAAGAAGCAGTCAGCTGGTATTCTGTCTATAATGGAGTGGCCAGCACAGTCATCAGATCTCAACCCTATTGAGTTGTTGTGGGAGCAGCTTGACCGTATGGTACGTAAGAAGTGCCCATCAAGCCAATCCAACTTGTGGGTGGTGCTTCAGGAAGCATGGGGTGAAATCTCTTCAGATTACCTCAACAAATTGACAACTAGAATGCCAAAGGTCTGCAAGGCTGTAATTGCTGCAAATGGAGGATTCTTTGACGAAAGCAAAGTTTGAAGGACACAATTATTATTTCAATTAAAAATCATTATTTCTAACCTTGTCAATGACTACATTTCCTATTCATTTCATGTATGTTTTCATGGAAAACAAGGACATTTCTAAGTGACCACAAACTTTTGAACGGTAGTGTATCCCTAGCTGATTCTGCTGGCTCTGGACTCCAGAGAAGTGACATGATATATCCCTAGTTGATTCTGCTTCCTCTGGACTCCAGAGAAGTGACATGATATATCCCTAGTTGATTCTGCTTCCTCTGGACTCCAGAGAAGTGACATGATATATCCCTAGTTGATTCTGCTTCCTCTGGACTCCAGAGTAGTGACATGATATATCCCTAGTTGATTCTGCTTCCTCTGGACTCCAGAGAAGTGACATGATATATCCCTAGTTGATTCTGCTTCCTCTGGACTCCAGAGAAGTGACATGATATATCCCTAGTTGATTCTGCTTCCTCTGGACTCCAGAGAAGTGACATGATATATCCCTAGTTGATTCTGCTTCCTCTGGACTCCAGAGTAGTGACATGATATATCCCTAGTTGATTCTGCTGGCTCTGGACTCCAGAGAAGTGACATGATATATCCCTAGTTGATTCTGCTGTCTCTGGACTCCAGAGAAGTGACATGATATATCCCTAGTTGATTCTGCTTCCTCTGGACTCCAGAGAAGTGACATGATATATCCTAGTTGATTCTGCTTCCTCTGGACTCCAGAGAAGTGACATGATATATCCCTAGTTGATTCTGCTGGCTCTGGACTCCAGAGAAGTGACATGATATATCCCTAGTTGGATTCTGCTTCCTCTGGACTCCAGAGAAGTGACATGATATATCCCTAGTTGATTCTGCTGGCTCTGGACTCCAGAGAAGTGACATGATATATCCCTAGTTGATTCTGCTGTCTCTGGACTCCAGAGAAGTGACATGATATATCCCTAGTTGATTCTGCTTCCTCTGGACTCCAGAGAAGTGACATGATATATCCCTAGTTGATTCTGCTTCCTCTGGACTCCAGAGAAGTGACATGATATATCCCTAGTTGATTCTGCTGGCTCTGGACTCCAGAGAAGTGACATGATATATCCCTAGTTGATTCTGCTTCCTCTGGACTCCAGAGAAGTGACATGATATATCCCTAGTTGATTCTGCTGGCTCTGGACTCCAGAGAAGTGACATGATATATCCCTAGTTGATTCTGCTTCCTCTGGACTCCAGAGAAGTGACATGATATATCCCTAGTTGATTCTGCTTCCTCTGGACTCCAGAGAAGTGACATGATATATCCCTAGTTGATTCTGCTGGCTCTGGACTCCAGAGAAGTGACATGATATATCCCTAGTTGATTCTGCTTCCTCTGGACTCCAGAGAAGTGACATGATATATCCCTAGTTGATTCTGCTTCCTCTGGACTCCAGAGAAGTGACATGATATATCCCTAGTTGATTCTGCTTCCTCTGGACTCCAGAGAAGTGACATGATATATCCCTAGTTGATTCTGCTGTCTCTGGACTCCAGAGTAGTGACATGATATATCCCTAGTTGATTCTGCTGTCTCTGGACTCCAGAGAAGTGACATGATATATCCCTAGTTGATTCTGCTTCCTCTGGACTCCAGAGAAGTGACATGATATATCCCTAGTTGATTCTACTTCCTCTGGACTCCAGAGAGAAGTGACATGATATATCCCTAGTTGATTCTGCTGGCTCTGGACTCCAGAGAAGTGACATGATATATCCCTAGTTGATTCTGCTTCCTCTGGACTCCAGAGAAGTGACATGATATATCCCTAGTTGATTCTGCTGGCTCTGGACTCCAGAGAAGTGACATGATATATCCCTAGTTGATTCTGCTGGCTCTGGACTCCAGAGAAGTGACATGATATATCCCTAGTTGATTCTGCTGGCTCTGGACTCCAGAGAAGTGACATGATATATCCCTAGTTGATTCTGCTTCCTCTGGACTCCAGAGAAGTGACATGATATATCCCTAGTTGATTCTGCTGGCTCTGGACTCCAGAGAAGTGACATGATATATCCCTAGTTGATTCTGCTTCCTCTGATCTCTGCTTCCTCTGGACTCTATTTTGACTGGAATTGTGTTGGTCATCGTTAATAAGTGCAGTATTTATTTTCAGTTCAAAATAGTTTTTGCAAAATACTCCTCAGATTGTGCTGATTTCCCCTCTTCGTGTAGGCCTAATAATTGCTCAACAAGTAACTTTCTTTTTGTTTGAGCACATGCCCCCCAAAAGTCTTTGGTAAATCTGTGTCCTGCACCAGCTCCACTCACATATCCCAGTCTGAAGTTCCGTACGGTCCACTCTGGTGATTCGGACTCTGACAGCATCTCAACACTGATCTCTCCGTAGGCCACCGGCTCGTCTGTGAACGGCCAGTAGTGGTCACACTTCACCCTGCGTCTCTCGTTACACTGCGTCAGCATCACAATGATGTGGCTCTTCTGCTGCAGGACCATGTTCCAGAAGTCGTTCCTCGTCTCAGGCAGAGGGCCCTGGGTGGCGATGTACTCTCTGGGGGATTTATAACCCTGGAGGGGGAGAAAACCAGGGTTATGGTTAGTGTTGAGGTTAAGGTCTCAGGCAGAGGGCCCTGGGTGGCGATGTACTCTCTGGGGGATTTATAACCCTGGAGGGGGAGAAAACCAGGGTTATGGTTAGTGTTGAGGTTAAGGTCTCAGGCAGAGGGCCCTGGGTGGCGATGTACTCTCTGGGGGATTTATAACCCTATAGAGGGGGAGAAAACCAGGGTTATGGTTAGTGTTGAGGTTAAGGTCTCAGGCAGAGGGCCCTGGGTGGCGATGTACTCTCTGGGGGATTTATAACCCTATAGAGGGAGAAAACCAGGGTTATGGTTAGTGTTGAGGTTAAGGTCTCAGGCAGAGGGCCCTGGGTGGCGATGTACTCTCTGGGGGATTTATAACCCTATAGAGGGGAGAAAACCAGGGTTATGGTTAGTGTTGAGGTTAAGGTCTCAGGCAGAGGGCCCTGGGTGGCGATGTACTCTCTGGGGGATTTATAACCCTATAGAGGGAGAAAACCAGGGTTATGGTTAGTGTTGAGGTTAGGTCTCAGGCAGAGGGCCCTGGGTGGCGATGTACTCTCTGGGGGGATTTATAACCCTGGAGGGGAGAAAACCAGGGTTATGGTTAGTGTTGAGGTTAAGGTCTCAGGCAGAGGGCCCCTGGGTGGCGATGTACTCTCTGGGGATTTATAACCCTGGAGGGGAGAAAACCAGGGTTATGGTTAGTGTTGAGGTTAAGGTCTCAGGCAGAGGGCCCTGGGTGGCGATGTACTCTCTGGGGGATTTATAACCCTATAGAGGGAGAAAACCAGGGTTATGGTTAGTGTTGAGGTTAAGGTCTCAGGCAGAGGGCCCTGGGTGGCGATGTACTCTCTGGGGGATTTATAACCCTGGAGGGGGAGAAAACCAGGGTTATGGTTAGTGTTGAGGTTAAGGTCTCAGGCAGAGGGCCCTGGGTGGCGATGTACTCTCTGGGGGATTTATAACCCTATAGAGGGGGAGAAAACCAGGGTTATGGTTAGTGTTGAGGTTAAGGTCTCAGGCAGAGGGCCCTGGGTGGCGATGTACTCTCTGGGGGATTTATAACCCTATAGAGGGAGAAAACCAGGGTTATGGTTAGTGTTGAGGTTAAGGTCTCAGGCAGAGGGCCCTGGGTGGCGATGTACTCTCTGGGGGATTTATAACCCTGGAGGGGGAGAGGAAGAGAAATGTTGCAATGGGATGACTGTAACATCCATCACGCATCATGCCTGTGGTCTCTCTGGTCCCTGTATTTGCTGTGTTCACTGTATTGACCAGATCCCTACATTGACATTGAGTTAGCAGACACTTACTGGTATGTAGCTGGTATGCACTGGTACTTACTGGTATGTAGTTGGTGTGTACTGCTACTTACTGGTATGTAGCTGGTATGTACTGGTATGTAGTTGGTATGTACTGCTACTTACTGGTATGTAGCTGGTATGTACTGGTATGTAGTTGGTATGTACTGCTACTTACTGGTATGTAGCTGGTACTTACTGGTATGTAGTTGGTATGTACTGCTACTTACTGGTATGTAGTTGATATGTACTGCTACTTACTGGTATGTAGTTGGTATGTACTGCTACTTACTGGTATGTAGTTGGTATGTACTGCTACTTACTGGTATGTAGTTGATATGTACTGCTACTTACTGGTATGTAGTTGGTATGTACTGCTACTTACTGGTATGTAGTTGGTATGTACTGCTACTTACTGGTATGTAGTTGATATGTACTGCTACTTACTGGTATGTAGTTGGTATGTACTGGTACTTACTGGTATGTAGTTGGTATGTACTGGTATGTAGTTGGTATGTAGCTGGTATGTACTGGTACTTACTGGAATGTAGTTGGTATGTACTGGTATGTAGTTGGTATGTACTGCTACTTACTGGTATGTAGTTGGTATGTACTGCTACTTACTGGTATGTAGTTGGTATGTAATGCTACTTACTGGTATGTAGTTGGTATGTACTGCTACTTACTGGTATGTAGTTGGTATGTACTGCTACTTACTGGTATGTAGCTGGTATGTACTGCTACTTACTGGAATGTAGTTGGTATGTACTGGTATGTAGTTGGTATGTACTGCTACTTACTGGTATGTAGTTGGTATGTACTGGTATGTAGCTGGTATGTACTGGTACTTACTGGAATGTAGTTGGTATGTACTGGTATGTAGTTGGTATGTACTGCTACTTACTGGTATGTAGTTGGTATGTACTGCTACTTACTGGTATGTAGTTGGTATGTACTGCTACTTACTGGTATGTAGTTGATATGTACTGCTACTTACTGGTATGTAGCTGGTATGTACTGCTACTTACTGGTATGTAGTTGGTATGTACTGCTACTTACTGGTATGTAGTTGGTATGTACTGCTACTTACTGGAATGTAGTTGGTATGTACTGGTACGTAGTTGGTATGTACTGCTACTTACTGGTATGTAGCTGGTATGTACTGGTACGTATTTGGTATGTACTGCTACTTACTGGTATGTAGCTGGTATGTACTGGTACGTAGTTGGTATGTACTGCTACTTACTGGTATGTACTGGTACGTAGTTGGTATGTACTGCTACTTACTGGTATGTAGCTGGTACAGTGGGGAAAAAAAGTATTTAGTCAGCCACCAATTGTGCAAGTTCTCCCACTTAAAAAGATGAGAGATGCCTGTAATTTTCATCATAGGTACACGTCAACTATGACAGACAAATTGAGAAAAAAAAATCCAGAAAATCCCATTGTAGGATTTTTAATGAATTTATTTGCAAATTATGGTGGAAAATAAGTATTTGGTCACCTACAAACAAGCAAGATGTCTGGCTCTCACAGACCTGTAACTTCTTCTTTAAGAGGCTCCTCTGTCCTCCACTCGTTACCTGTATTAATGGCACCTGTTTGAACTTGTTATCAGTATAAAAGACACCTGTCCACAACCTCAAACAGTCACACTCCAAACTTCACAATGGCCAAGACCAAAGAGCTGTCAAAGGACACCAAAAACAAAAAAGTAGACCTGCACCAGGCTGGGAAGACTGAATCTGCAATAGGTAAGCAGCTTGGTTTGAAGATATCAACTGTGGGAGCAATTATTAGGAAATGGAAGACATACAAGACCACTGATAATCTCCCTCGATCTGGGGCTCCACGCAAGATCTCACCCCGTGGGGTCAAAATGATCACAAGAACGGTGAGCAAAAATCCCAGAACCACACGGGGGACCTAGTGAATGACCTGCAGAGAGCTGGGACCAAAGTAACAAAGCCAACCATCAGTAACACACTACGCCGCCAGGGACTCAAATCCTGCAGTGGGAGACGTGTCCCCCTGCTTAAGCCAGTACATGTCCAGGCCCGTCTGAAGTGCATTTGGATGATCCAGAAGAGGATTGGGAGAATGTCATATGGTCAGATGAAACCAAAATATAACTTTTTTGGTAAAAACTCAACTCGTCGTGTTTGGAGGACAAAGAATGCTGAGTTGCATCCAAAGAACACCATACCTACTGTGAAGCATGGGGTTGGAAACATCATGCTTTGGGGCAGTTTTTTCTGCAAAGGGACCAGGATGACTGATCCGTGTAAAGGAAAGAATGAATGGGGCCATGTATCGTGAGATTTTGAGTGAAAACCTCCTTCCATCAGCAAGGGCATTGAAGATGAAACGTGGCTGGGTCTTTCAGCATGACAATGATCCCAAACACACCGCCGGGCAACGCAAGGAGTGGCTTCGTAAGAAGCATTTCAAGGTCCTGGAGTGGCCTAGCCAGTCTCCAGATCTCTACCCCATAGAAAATCTTTGGAGGGAGTTTAAAGTCTGTGTTGCCCAGCGACAGCCCCAAAACATCACTGCTCTAGAGGAGATCTGCATGGAGGAATGGGCCAAAATACCAGCAACAGTGTGTGAAAACCTTGTGAAGACTTACAGAAAACGTTTGACCTGTGTCATTGCCAACAAAGGGTATATAACAAAGTATTGAGAAACTTTTGTTATTGGCCAAATACTTATTTTCCACCATCATATGCCAATAAATTCATTAAAAATCCTACAATGTGATTTTCTGGATTTTTTTTCCTCATTTTGTCTGTCATAGTTGACGTGTACCTATGATAAAAATTACAGGCCTCTCTCATCTTTTTAAGTGGGAGAACTTGCACAATTGGTGGCTGACTAAATACTTTTTTTCCCCACTGTATGTACTGGTACTTACTGGAATGTAGTTGGTATGCACTGGTACGTAGTTGGTATGTACTGCTACTTACTGGTATGTAGTTGGTATGCACTTACTGGTCTGTAGTTGGTATGCACTGGTACTTCCTGGTATGTAGCTGGTATGTACTGCTACTTACTGGTATGTAGCTGGTATGTACTGCTACTTACTGGTATGTAGTTGGTATGTACTGCTACTTACTGGTATGTAGTTGGTATGTACTGCTACTTACTGGTATGTAGTTGGTATGTACTGCTACTTACTGGTATGTAGTTGGTATGTACTGCTACTTACTGGTATGTAGTTGGTATGTACTGCTACTTACTGGTATGTAGTTGGTATGTACTGCTACTTACTGGTATGTAGTTGGTATGTACTGCTACTTACTGGTATGTAGTTGGTATGTACTGCTACTTACTGGTATGTAGTTGGTATGTACTGCTACTTACTGGTATGTAGTTGGCGTTGATGTAGTCAGAGCCCTCGTCGTTATGTAAATAGATCAGTTTCACTCTGCTGAAGTCATCTGGGGAAAGTCATGGTTATATTCAGTTATATTCAGTGCTCATCAGTTATCTGTTTCCTGTCTGTTTCTACAGATAAACTACCATGTTTCAGCATACTGTTATATTTGGCATAGTGTCTGCTATTAGTAGATAGAGTTCCCCGGCCACTCACATGGCAGGATGTTGGTGTAGCGGTTCTTGGGTCTGTTGATAGGCAGGTCTGCTGCATCATGGGAAAGATCCAGACCTACGCTCTTCAGCTCCTACAACACATGGGACACATGACAGACACATGACAGACACATGACAGACACATGACAGACACATGACAGACACATGACAGACACACGGGACACATGACAGACACATGGGACACATGACAGAGACACGGGACACATGACAGACACACGGGACACATGACAGACACACGGGACACATGACAGACACATGGGACACATGACAGACACATGGGACACATGACAGGCCATGAGAGACGACTCAAACACAATATCTAATCCAGGTATAACATGATCATATTTCTGTGTATCATAGGTCATCAGAATACTACCTCAAACTGCAGAGAGAACTTGTAGGCAGAGTCTTTGCTCATGTCTTTGAGGTACGCATCAAAGTCATCCAGCTGGACAGGGCTGAAACACAACACACAGAACAGTCATCCAGCTGGACAGGGCTGAAACACAACACACAGAACGGTCATCCAGCTGGACAGGGCTGAAACACAACACACAGAACAGTCATCCAGCTGGACAGGGCTGAAACACAACACACAGAGCGGTCATCCAGCTGGACAGGGCTGAAACACAACACACAGAACAGTCATCCAGCTGGACAGGGCTGAAACACAACACACAGAGCGGTCATCCAGCTGGACAGGGCTGAAACACAACACACAGAACGGTCATCCAGCTGGACAGGGCTGAAACACAACACACAGAACGGTCATCCAGCTGGACAGGGCTGAAACACAACACACAGAACAGTCATCCAGCTGGACAGGGCTGAAACACAACACACAGAACAGTCATCCAGCTGGACAGGGCTGAAACACAACACACAGAACAGTCATCCAGCTGGACAGGGCTGAAACACAACACACAGAACAGTCATCCAGCTGGACAGGGCTGAAACACAACACACAGAGCGGTCATCCAGCTGGACAGGGCTGAAACACAACACACAGAACGGTCATCCAGCTGGACAGGGCTGAAACACAACACACAGAGCGGTCATCCAGCTGGACAGGGCTGAAACACAACACACAGAACGGTCATCCAGCTGGACAGGGCTGAAACACAACACACAGAACGGTCATCCAGCTGGACAGGGCTGAAACACAACACACAGAACAGTCATCCAGCTGGACAGGGCTGAAACACAACACACAGAACAGTCATCCAGCTGGACAGGGCTGAAACACAACACACAGAACAGTCATCCAGCTGGACAGGGCTGAAACACAACACACAGAACGGTCATCCAGCTGGACAGGGCTGAAACACAACACACAGAACGGTCATCCAGCTGGACAGGGCTGAAACACAACACACAGAACGGTCATCCAGCTGGACAGGGCTGAAACACAACACACAGAACAGTCATCCAGCTGGACAGGGCTGAAACACAACACACAGAACAGTCATCCAGCTGGACAGGGCTGAAACACAACACACAGAACAGTCATCCAGCTGGACAGGGCTGAAACACAACACACAGAACAGTCATCCAGCTGGACAGGGCTGAAACACAACACACAGAACGGTCATCCAGCTGGACAGGGCTGAAACACAACACACAGAACAGTCATCCAGCTGGACAGGGCTGAAACACAACACACAGAGCGGTCATCCAGCTGGACAGGGCTGAAACACAACACACAGAACGGTCATCCAGCTGGACAGGGCTGAAACACAACACACAGAACGGTCATCCAGCTGGACAGGGCTGAAACACAACACACAGAACAGTCATCCAGCTGGACAGGGCTGAAACACAACACACAGAACAGTCATCCAGCTGGACAGGGCTGAAACACAACACACAGAACGGTCATCCAGCTGGACAGGGCTGAAACACAACACACAGAACGGTCATCCAGCTGGACAGGGCTGAAACACAACACACAGAACGGTCATCCAGCTGGACAGGGCTGAAACACAACACACAGAACGGTCATCCAGCTGGACAGGGCTGAAACACAACACACAGAACAGTCATCCAGCTGGACAGGGCTGAAACACAACACACAGAACGGTCATCCAGCTGGACAGGGCTGAAACACAACACACAGAACAGTCATCCAGCTGGACAGGGCTGAAACACAACACACAGAACAGTCATCCAGCTGGACAGGGCTGAAACACAACACACAGAACGGTCATCCAGCTGGACAGGGCTGTCTAGTGTTGGTGCTCGTTGACAGACAGCAGCCTGTATGGATGAATATGAATCCATCTGATGGGATTACACAGTGTTTGTGAAAGTGTTGCTAACTGGCAGACAGACAGACAGACAGACAGACAGACAGACAGACAGACAGACAGACAGACAGACAGAGGGTTCAGAAGGAGCGGAGCTGTGAAGCAGCTGTAATCTGATGGATTAGATTAGTTGTGTGTGATGGTCTCTGGTGGGGTTAAATATATCTTGACTGTGTTGGTTTGATTACTATCTGAAGACTGTTAATAGCACTGACACACACACACTTCACACATACGCACACAGATTAACACACTTCACACACACACACGCACAAACATACTTCACACACAGATTAACACACTTCACACACACAGATTAACATACATCACACACACATATTCATATACTTCACACACAGATGAACACACTTCACACACAGATGAACACACTTCACACACAGATGAACACACTTCACACACAGATTAACACACTTCACACACAGATTAACACATTTCACACACAGATGAACACACTTCACACACAGATGAACACACTTCACACACAGATGAACACACTTCCTCACAGACACATACTGTAGCACACAGACACTTTGCCTAGTAGGGTTACCTTGTTAGCTTCCGTTTCTTTAAAGCAGTCTTGCTCCTATAAAATACAGACGGAAAGAGATCCATGATTGTCTGGTGTTAGACCATCTTGTATACATCATCAGACATTTAGTTCCCAACAGAACACAGTGGTCCAACATCACATCAAATGACCGCTTGTTCTCTAACCTACGGAACAGCAGCATGCTCCAGGTGATTTCTGTCCAGAGAACAACCCACTAATAGAAAGTACAAACACGCTTGGTTCGTCCCATGCTCCCTTATTCAATCCCCACTGGGCTCAAATCACCACCCAACCTATGGAACCTATAGCAGAAGACCATCCCACTGCCACTATAGTCTACCATTCCATTCCCCAAAGCAACCACTACAGAAACAAACCAGTGATTGGAAAGCGTGCAGACGGCGTGCAGACAGCAAGGCCAAGCTGCTGCTAGTATCATGCTACAGTACCGTTAGTACCTTGGTCATGCTGTGTTATTGAATACAGCTTGAAGAGCATTTATTACGTGAGGGACTCTTCCAACCACAGACAGAGGATTACTAGAAAGATCTCCATTGATCTGAACACTCTCTGATCACGCCGGGATAGAGGTGTGCTCCTAGGATTCTGGCTCTTTTCTCAGTGAAAATGCAGATCATTTGTTTGTGAAATGTCTGCCTAAAGACTATTTAAGTCACATCAATCAATAGCAAAGGAACCTTTCTGGTAGCTCGGTGTCTATGGTCAGAGGACAGACAGGACAGCTTTTCTTACACATGCCCCAAAACAGTTACTTACCAAGGATTAATATAAAAAGCCAAAAGATAGTCAGTCCAAAGGCAGGATGGTAGCAGGGTGAGGAAGGCAAAGAGGCTCCTTCGCCTGAAGGGGTCAGACAGACAGACAGACAGACAGACAGACAGACAGACAGACAGGCAGGCAGACAGACAGGTTGGGTCAGAACAGACAGACAGGTTGGGTCAGAACAGACAGACAGGTTGGGTCAGAACAGACAGACAGGTTGGGACAGAACAGACAGACAGGTTGGGACAGAACAGACAGACAGGTTGGGACAGAACAGACAGACAGGTTGGGACAGAACAGACAGACAGGTTGGGTCAGAACAGACAGACAGGTTGGGACAGAACAGACAGACAGTTTGGGACAGAACAGACACAGGTTGGGACAGAACAGACAGACAGGTTGGGACAGAACAGACAGACAGGTTGGGACAGAACAGACAGACAGGTTGGGACAGAACAGACAGACAGGTTGGGACAGAACAGACAGGTTGGGACAGAACAGACAGACAGGTTGGGACAGAACAGACACAGGTTGGGACAGAACAGGCAGACAGGTTGGGTCAGAACAGACAGACAGGTTGGGACAGAACAGACAGACAGGTTGGGTCAGAACAGACAGACAGGTTGGGACAGAACAGACAGACAGGTTGGGACAGAACAGACAGACAGGTTGGGACAGAACAGACAGACAGGTTGGGACAGAACAGACAGACAGGTTGGGACAGAACAGACAGACAGGTTGGGACAGAACAGACAGAGAGGTTGGGACAGAACAGACACAGGTTGGGACAGAACAGACAGACAGTTTGGGTCAGAACAGACAGACAGGTTGGGACAGAACAGACAGACAGGTTGGGACAGAACAGACAGACAGGTTGGGACAGAACAGACAGAGGTTGGGACAGAACAGACAGACAGGTTGGGACAGAACAGACAGACAGGTTGGGACAGAACAGACCACCATTAGTAACATGGCAGAGAGGTAGAGTAGTTCCTCTCAGTGGTCAACACAGTTAATGCACCATGCAGTCTGATCCTGTTTCTAAGGCCTACTGCAGTCTACATGTCTTTCACTCTCTAGTCAAGACAATAACAGCCTTCTGTTCTGTTTCAGAGACTGTCTTCTCTTGATCACTCCACTAACACCTCCTCAGTAGAAGGAATCAATGTGCTTAGGGCCAATGTTGATGTCTAACACCTGTTCTCCTTTACAGTAGCCTATCGTGAGGATTAATTCCCTCCACGTAGATAAATACACATCAAATACATGGTACCATTCCTATGGTTAACAAGGACTTGTTCTTCCACAACAATATTCCTTCTGATCTAAATAACTTTCATTTACATTTTTACATTATAGTCATTTAGCAGACGCTCTTATCCAGAGCGACTCACAGTTAGTGAGTACATACATGTTTTTTTGTTTTTGTTTTTGTTTTTTTTCATACTGGCCCCCCGTGGGAAACGAACCCACATCCCTGCCGGCCAAACCCTCCCCTACCTTGGACGACGCTGGACCAATTGTGCGCCGCCCATGGGTCTCCCGGTCGCGGCCCGGCTGCGACAGAGCCTGTACTCGAACCAGGATCTCTAGTGGCACAGCTAGCACGGCGATGCAGTGCCTTAGACCACTGCGCCACCCGGGAGTCAACTTGTTCACCCTAACAGAACTAACGCCTAGCTAGCCATTCTACATCATTCACATTCAGAGCACAAGCTCTGCAGTCCTGGATCAACCACACGAACACCACTGTACTGATGAGCTGAAACCGATGCTTCACGTTAACACCACACTGTGATGAGATATGGCTCAGTGATGGGAGGTATGTATGTCTTTAGGATGGAAGCCAAGGCCTGCCTTAACTGACCGTCTTTAAGCCGTTATATTAATCATTAATCATCATTATTAGCCTGATATCAACACCTTCAGAAGGGCATCGTTTACTGGACATACCTGCCAGTTGATTGTCTAATAATTCAACAACCATCTCTTGATAAAAGGTACAGAGTCTCAATTGTTGAAGGGTTTGTCCATAGTTGAAATGTTCCATTAAATACTAAACGTGTCTAGGAGCCAAAACTCCATCCCAAATTAGTTATTCCCATTTCCCCTTACAGAAGAAGCCATGCTGGCCTCTACATTT
Organism: Coregonus clupeaformis; assembly: GCF_020615455.1. NCBI lineage: Eukaryota > Metazoa > Chordata > Actinopteri > Salmoniformes > Salmonidae > Coregonus > Coregonus clupeaformis. Next base: position 170,558 of record NW_025534465.1, on the reverse strand, counting down.
GCACTTTGTTCATCTGAGATTAGAAATACTACACTTTCATCAAAACCCACTAACTCCAGCCAGCGTTAAACAGAGACAGTTGGAGTAGAGGTCATTCCTACTGATACGTACAGTGAGGGAAAAAAGTATTTGATCCCCTGCTGATTTTGTGCGTTTGCCCACTGACAAAGAAATGATCAGTCTATCATTTTAATGGTAGGTTTATTTGAACAGTGAGAGACAGAATAACAACAACAAAAATCCAAAAAAACGCATGTCAAAAATGTTATAAATTGATTTGCATTTTAATGAGGGAAATAAGTATTTGACCCCCTCTCAATCAGAAAGATTTCTGGCTCCCAGGTGTCTTTTATACAGGTAACGAGCTGAGATTAGGAGCACACTCTTAAAGGGAGTGCTCCTAATCTCAGTTACCTGTATAAAAGACACCTGTCCACAGAAGCAATCAATCAATCAGATTCCAAACTCTCCACCATGGCCAAGACCAAAGAGCTCTCCAAGGATGTCAGGGACAAGATTGTAGACCTACACAAGGCTGGAATGGGCTACAAGACCATCGCCAAGCAGCTTGGTGAGAAGGTGACAACAGTTGGTGCGATTATTCGCAAATGGAAGAAACACAAAATACCTGTCAATCTCCCTCGGCCTGGGGCTCCATGCAAGATCTCACCTCGTGGAGTTGCAATGATCAGGAGAACGGTGAGGAATCAGCCCAGAACTACACGGGAGGATCTTGTCAATGATCTCAAGGCAGCTGGGACCATAGTCACCAAGAAAATAATTGGTAACACACTACACCGTGAAGGACTGAAATCCTGCAGCGCCCGCAAGGTCCCCCTGCTCAAGAAAGCACATATACAGGCCCGTCTGAAGTTTGCCAATGAACATCTGAATGATTCAGAGGAGAACTGGGTGAAAGTGTTGTGGTCAGATGAGACCAAAATCGAGCTCTTTGGCATCAACTCAACTCGCCGTGTTTGGAGGAGGAAGAATGCTGCCTATGACCTCAAGAACACCATCCCCACCGTCAAACATGGAGGTGGAAACATTATGCTTTGGGGGTGTTTTTCTGCTAAGGGGACAGGACAGCTTTACCGCATCAAAGGGATGATGGACGAGGCCATGTACCGTCAAATCTTGGGTGAGAACCTCCTTCCCTCAGCCAGGGCATTGAAAATGGGTTGTGGATGGGTATTCCAGCATGAAAATGACCCAAAACACACGGCCAAGGCAACAAAGGAGTGCCTCAAGAAGAAGCACATTAAGGTCCTGGAGTGGCCTAGCCAGTCTCCAGACCTTAATCCCATAGAAAATCTGTGGAGGGAGCTGAAGGTTCGAGTTGCCAAACGTCAGCCTCGAAAACTTAATGACTTGGAGAAGATCTGCAAAGAGGAGTGGGACAAAATCCCTCCTGAGATGTGTGCAAACCTGGTGGCAACTACAAGAAACGTCTGACCTCTGTGATTGCCAACAAGGGTTTTTCCACCAAGTATTAAGTAATGTTTTGCAGAGGGGTCAAATACTTATTTCCTTCATTAAAATGCAAATCAATGTATAACATTTTTGACATGTGTTTTTCTCGATTTTTGTTGTTGTTATTCTGTCTCTCACTGTTCAAATAAACCTACCATTAAAATTATAGACTGATCATGTCTTTGTCAGTGGGCAAACGTACAAAATCAGCAGGGGATCAAATACTTTTTTCCCTCACTGTATATCCCTGGTCTGGTCTGACAGTTGGAGTAGAGGTCATTCCTACTGATACGGATTGAGATGGATCTCTGGGTGATTCCTGAGGCTGTGATCTGCTCAATAGAAGGTAACGGTGGATTAAGACTATAGATCCCCTCTGTGTCACAGATCACAGTGCAGTAGGGGAGACCTCATCTGGGTCAAAGACATCTCTAGTTTAATCTCTGGTTTCATCACTAGGTTCGTCACTAGCGTCATCTCTGGGTTCATCTGTGGGTCAGATTCTAGATGGATTTTGGACATTCAGATAGTCTTGTTGCCTGAGGACAGCTGACTTGGTGTTTTGGGTTTCTGGTTCAGGGTAGAGACGTGGTAATTCCTACCAGTTGTAGGGCAGTTTGCCGTCTCTCTCAAACGAAGCAAAGTTGACAAAGGTTTCTGCTCCGCATTCCCTGGAAGACAGACAGAAGTTAGCTACAAATGCAACAATACCTCCCACTCACTGTATTATAGCAGTTAGCTACTAACACAACAATACCTCCCACTCACTGTATCATAGCAGTTAGCTACTAACACAACACTACCTCCCACTCACTGGATTATAGCAGTTAGCTACTAACACAACAATACCTCCCACTCACTGTATTATAGCAGTTAGCTACTAACACAACAATACCTCCCACTCACTGGATTATAGCAGTTAGCTACTAACACAACACTACCTCCCACTCACTGTATTATAGCAGTTAGCTACTAACACAACAATACCTCCCACTCACTGTATTATAGCAGTTAGCTACTAACACAACAATACCTCCCACTCACTGTATTATAGCAGTTAGCTACTAACACAACACTACCTCCCACTCACTGTATTATAGCAGTTAGCTACTAACACAACAATACCTCCCACTCACTGTATTATAGCAGTTAGCTACTAACACAACAATACCTCCCACTCACTGTATTATAGCAGTTAGCTACTAACACAACAATACCTCCCACTCACTGTATTATAGCAGTTAGCTACTAACACAACAATACCTCCCACTCACTGTATTATAGCAGTTAGCTACTAACACAACAATACCTCCCACTCACTGTATTATAGCGGTTAGCTACTAACACAACAATACCTCCCACTCACTGTATTATAGCAGTTAGCTACTAACACAACAATACCTCCCACTCACTGTATTATAGCAGTTAGCTACCAACACAACAATACCTCCCACTCACTGTATTATAGCAGTTAGCTACTAACACAACAATACCTCCCACTCACTGTATTATAGCAGTTAGCTACTAACACAACAATACCTCCCACTCACTGGATTATAGCAGTTAGCTGCTAACACAACAATACCTCCCACTCACTGTATTATAGCAGTTAGCTACTAACACAACAATACCTCCCACTCACTGGATTATAGCAGTTAGCTACTAACACAACAATACCTCCCACTCACTGGATTATAGCAGTTAGCTACTAACACAACAATACCTCCCACTCACTGTATTATAGCAGTTAGCTACTAACACAACAATACCTCCCACTCACTGTACTATAGCAGTTAGCTACTAACACAACAATACCTCCCACTCACTGGATTATAGCAGTTAGCTACTAACACAACAATACCTCCCACTCACTGGATTATAGCAGTTAGCTACTAACACAACAATACCTCCCACTCACTGGATTATAGCAGTTAGCTACTAACACAACAATACCTCCCACTCACTGTATTATAGCAGTTAGCTACTAACACAACAATACCTCCCACTCACTGGATTATAGCAGTTAGCTACTAACACAACAATACCTCCCACTCACTGTATTATAGCAGTTAGCTACTAACACAACAATACCTCCCACTCACTGTATTATAGCAGTTAGCTACTAACACAACAATACCTCCCACTCACTGGATTATAGCAGTTAGCTACTAACACAACAATACCTCCCACTCACTGTATTATAGCAGTTAGCTACTAACACAACAATACCTCCCACTCACTGTATTATAGCAGTTAGCTACTAACACAACAATACCTCCCACTCACTGTATTATAGCAGTTAGCTACTAACGCAACAATACCTCCCACTCACTGGATTATAGCAGTTAGCTACTAACGCAACAATACCTCCCACTCACTGTATTATAGCAGTTAGCTACTAACACAACAATACCTCCCACTCACTGTATTATAGCAGTTAGCTACCAACACAACAATACCTCCCACTCACTGTATTATAGCAGTTAGCTACTAACACAACAATACCTCCCACTCACTGTATTATAGCAGTTAGCTACTAACACAACAATACCTCCCACTCACTGTATTATAGCAGTTAGCTACTAACACAACAATACCTCCCACTCACTGGATTATAGCAGTTAGCTACTAACACAACAATACCTCCCACTCACTGTATTATAGCAGTTAGCTACTAACACAACAATACCTCCCACTCACTGTATTATAGCAGTTAGCTACTAACACAACAATACCTCCCACTCACTGGATTATAGCAGTTAGCTACTAACACAACAATACCTCCCACTCACTGTATTATAGCAGTTAGCTACTAACACAACAATACCTCCCACTCACTGTATTATAGCAGTTAGCTACTAACACAACAATACCTCCCACTCACTGTATTATAGCAGTTAGCTACTAACACAACAATACCTCCCACTCACTGTATTATAGCAGTTAGCTACTAACACAACAATACCTCCCACTCACTGTATTATAGCAGTTAGCTACTAACACAACAATACCTCCCACTCACTGTATTATAGCAGTTAGCTACTAACACAACAATACCTCCCACTCACTGTATTATAGCAGTTAGCTACTAACACAACAATACCTCCCACTCACTGTATTATAGCAGTTAGCTACTAACACAACAATACCTCCCACTCACTGTATTATAGCAGTTAGCTACTAACACAACAATACCTCCCACTCACTGTATTATAGCAGTTAGCTACTAACACAACAATACCTCCCACTCACTGTATTATAGCAGTTAGCTACTAACACAACAATACCTCCCACTCACTGGATTATAGCAGTTAGCTACTAACACAACAATACCTCCCACTCACTGTATTATAGCAGTTAGCTACTAACACAACAATACCTCCCACTCACTGTATTATAGCAGTTAGCTACTAACACAACAATACCTCCCACTCACTGTATTATAGCAGTTAGCTGCTAACACAACAATACCTCCCACTCACTGTATTATAGCAGTTAGCTACTAACACAACAATACCTCCCACTCACTGGATTATAGCAGTTAGCTACTAACACAACAATACCTCCCACTCACTGTATTATAGCAGTTAGCTACTAACACAACAATACCTCCCACTCACTGTATTATAGCAGTTAGCTACTAACACAACAATACCTCCCACTCACTGTATTATAGCAGTTAGCTGCTAACACAACAATACCTCCCACTCACTGTATTATAGCAGTTAGCTACTAACACAACTATACCTCCCACTCACTGGATTATAGCAGTTAGCTACTAACACAACAATACCTCCCACTCACTGTATTATAGCAGTTAGCTACTAACACAACAATACCTCCCACTCACTGTATTATAGCAGTTAGCTACTAACACAACAATACCTCCCACTCACTGTATTATAGCAGTTAGCTACTAACACAACAATACCTCCCACTCACTGTATTATAGCAGTTAGCTACTAACACAACAATACCTCCCACTCACTGTATTATAGCAGTTAGCTACTAACACAACAATACCTCCCACTCACTGGATTATAGCAGTTAGCTACTAACACAACAATACCTCCCACTCACTGTATTATAGCAGTTAGCTACTAACACAACAATACCTCCCACTCACTGGATTATAGCAGTTAGCTACTAACACAACAATACCTCCCACTCACTGTATTATAGCAGTTAGCTACTAACACAACAATACCTCCCACTCACTGTATTATAGCAGTTAGCTACTAACACAACAATACCTCCCACTCACTGTATTATAGCAGTTAGCTACTAACACAACAATACCTCCCACTCACTGGATTATAGCAGTTAGCTACTAACACAACAATACCTCCCACTCACTGTATTATAGCAGTTAGCTACTAACACAACAATACCTCCCACTCACTGTATTATAGCAGTTAGCTACTAACACAACAATACCTCCCACTCACTGTATTATAGCAGTTAGCTACTAACACAACAATACCTCCCACTCACTGTATTATAGCAGTTAGCTACTAACACAACAATACCTCCCACTCACTGTATTATAGCAGTTAGCTACTAACACAACAATACCTCCCACTCACTGTATTATAGCAGTTAGCTGCAAACACAACAATTCTCCCACTCACTGTATTATAGCAGTTAGCTACTAACACAACAATACCTCCCACTCACTGTATTATAGCAGTTAGCTACTAACACAACAATACCTCCCACTCACTGGATTATAGCAGTTAGCTACTAACACAACAATACCTCCCACTCACTGTATCATAGCAGTTAGCTACTAACACAACAATACCTCCCACTCACTGGAATATAGCAGTTAGCTACTAACACAACAATAACTCCCACTCACTGGATTATAGCAGTTAGCTACTAACACAACAATACCTCCCACTCACTGGATTATAACAGTTAGCTACTAACACAACTATACCTCCCACTCACTGTATTATAGCAGTTAGCTACTAACACAACAATACCTCCCACTCACTGGATTATAGCAGTTAGCTACTAACACAACAATACCTCCCACTCACTGGATTATAGCAGTTAGCTACTAACACAACAATACCTCCCACTCACTGGATTATAGCAGTTAGCTACTAACACAACTATACCTCCCACTCACTGGATTATAGCAGTTAGCTACTAACACAACAATACCTCCCACTCACTGGATTATAGCAGTTAGCTACTAACACAACAATACCTCCCACTCACTCTATTATAGCAGTTAGCTACTAACACAACAATACCTCCCACTCACTGTATTATAGCAGTTAGCTACTAACACAACAATACCTCCCACTCACTGTATTATAGCAGTTAGCTACTAACACAACAATACCTCCCACTCACTGTATCATAGCAGTTAGCTGCTAACACAACAATACCTCCCACTCACTGTATTATAGCAGTTAGCTACTAACACAACAATACCTCCCACTCACTGGATTACAGCAGTTAGCTACTAACACAACAATACCTCCCACTCACTGTCTTATAGCAGTTAGCTACTAACACAACAATACCTCCCACTCACTGTATTATAGCAGTTAGCTACTAACACAACAATACCTCCCACTCACTGTCTTATAGCAGTTAGCTACTAACACAACAATACCTCCCACTCACTGGATTATAGCAGTTAGCTGCTAACACAACAATACCTCCCACTCACTGGATTATAGCAGTTAGCTACTAACACAACAATACCTCCCACTCACTGTATTATAGCAGTTAGCTACTAACACAACAATACCTCCCACTCACTGTATTATAGCAGTTAGCTACTAACACAACAATACCTCCCACTCACTGGATTATAGCAGTTAGCTGCTAACACAACAATACCTCCCACTCACTGTATTATAGCAGTTAGCTACTAACACAACAATACCTCCCACTCACTGGATTATAGCAGTTAGCTACTAACACAACAATACCTCCCACTCACTGGATTATAGCAGTTAGCTACTAACACAACAATACCTCCCACTCACTGTATTATAGCAGTTAGCTACTAACACAACAATACCTCCAACTCACTGTCTTATAGTAGTTAGCTACTAACACAACAATACCTCCCACTCACTGGATTATAGCAGTTAGCTACTAACACAACAATACCTCCCACTCACTGTATTATAGCAGTTAGCTACTAACACAACAATACCTCCCACTCACTGGATTATAGCAGTTAGCTGCTAACACAACAATACCTCCCACTCACTGTATTATAGCAGTTAGCTACTAACACAACAATACCTCCCACTCACTGGATTATAGCAGTTAGCTACTAACACAACAATACCTCCCACTCACTGGATTATAGCAGTTAGCTACTAACACAACAATACCTCCCACTCACTGTATTATAGCAGTTAGCTACTAACACAACAATACCTCCCACTCACTGTCTTATAGCAGTTAGCTACTGACACAACAATACCTCCCACTCACTGTATTATAGCAGTTAGCTACTAACACAACAATACCTCCCACTCACTGTATTATAGCAGCTAGCTGCTAACACAACAATACATCCCACTCACTGGATTATAGCAGTTAGCTGCTAACACAACAATACCTCCCACTCACTGTATTATAGCAGTTAGCTACTAACACAACAATACCTCCCACTCACTGGATTATAGCAGTTAGCTACTAACACAACAATACCTCCCACTCACTGGATTATAGCAGTTAGCTACTAACATAACAATACCTCCCACTCACTGGATTATAGCAGTTAGCTACTAACACAACAATACCTCCCACTCACTGTATTATAGCAGTTAGCTACTAACACAACAATACCTCCCACTCACTGTATCATAGCAGTTAGCTACTAACACAACAATACCTCCCACTCACTGTATTATAGCAGTTAGCTACTAACACAACAACACCTCCCACTCACTGTATTATAGCAGTTAGCTGCTAACACAACAATACCTCCCACTCACTGGATTATAGCAGTTAGCTGCTAACACAACAATACCTCCCACTTACTGGATTATAGCAGTTAGCTACTAACACAACAATACCTCCCACTCACTGTATTATAACAGTTAGCTACTAACACAACAATACCTCCCACTCACTGTATTATAGCAGTTAGCTACTAACACAACAATACCTCCCACTCACTGTCTTATAGCAGTTAGCTACTAACACAACAATACCTCCCACTCACTGTATTATAGCAGTTAGCTACTAACACAACAATACCTCCCACTCACTGTATTATAGCAGTTAGCTGCTAACACAACAATACCTCCCACTCACTGGATTATAGCAGTTAGCTGCTAACACAACAATACCTCCCACTCACTGTATCATAGCAGTTAGCTGCTAACACAACAATACCTCCCACTCACTGTATTATAGCAGTTAGCTACTAACACAACAATACCTCCCACTCACTGTATTATAGCAGTTAGCTACTAACACAACAATACCTCCCACTCACTGGATTATAGCAGTTAGCTACTAACACAACAATACACCTCCCACTCACTGTATTATAGCAGTTAGCTACTAACACAACAATACCTCCCACTCACTGTATTATAGCAGTTAGCTACTAACACAACAATACCTCCCACTCACTGTATTATAGCAGTTAGCTACTAACACAACAACACCTCCCACTCACTGTATTATAGCAGTTAGCTACTAACACAACAATACCTCCCACTCACTGGATTATAGCAGTTAGCTACTAACACAACAATACCTCCCACTCACTGTATTATAGCAGTTAGCTACTAACACAACAATACCTCCCACTCACTGTATTATAGCAGTTAGCTACTAACACAACAATACCTCCCACTCACTGGATTATAGCAGTTAGCTACTAACACAACAATACCTCCCACTCACTGTATTATAGCAGTTAGCTACTAACACAACAATACCTCCCACTCACTGTATTATAGCAGTTAGCTACTAACACAACAATACCTCCCACTCACTGTATTATAGCAGTTAGCTGCTAACACAACAATACCTCCCACTCACTGTATTATAGCAGTTAGCTACTAACACAACAATACCTCCCACTCACTGGATTATAGCAGTTAGCTACTAACACAACAATACCTCCCACTCACTGGATTATAGCAGTTAGCTACTAACACAACAATACCTCCCACTCACTGTATTATAGCAGTTAGCTACTAACACAACAATACCTCCCACTCACTGTATTATAGCAGTTAGCTACTAACACAACAATACCTCCCACTCACTGTATTATAGCAGTTAGCTACTAACACAACAATACCTCCCACTCACTGTATTATAGCAGTTAGCTGCTAACACAACAATACCTCCCACTCACTGTATTATAGCAGTTAGCTACTAACACAACAATACCTCCCACTCACTGGATTATAGCAGTTAGCTACTAACACAACAATACCTCCCACTCACTGTATTATAGCAGTTAGCTACTAACACAACAATACCTCCCACTCACTGTATTATAGCAGTTAGCTACTAACACAACAATACCTCCCACTCACTGTATTATAGCAGTTAGCTACTAACACAACAATACCTCCCACTCACTGTATTATAGCAGTTAGCTGCTAACACAACAATACCTCCCACTCACTGTATTATAGCAGTTAGCTACTAACACAACAATACCTCCCACTCACTGGATTATAGCAGTTAGCTACTAACACAACAATACCTCCCACTCACTGGATTATAGCAGTTAGCTACTAACACAACAATACCTCCCACTCACTGGATTATAGCAGTTAGCTACTAACACAACAATACCTCCCACTCACTGTATTATAGCAGTTAGCTACTAACACAACAATACCTCCCACTCACTGGATTATAGCAGTTAGCTACTAACACAACAATACCTCCCACTCACTGTATTATAGCAGTTAGCTACTAACACAACAATACCTCCCACTCACTGGATTATAGCAGTTAGCTACTAACGCAACAATACCTCCCACTCACTGTATTATAGCAGTTAGCTACTAACACAACAATACCTCCCACTCACTGTATTATAGCAGTTAGCTACTAACACAACAATACCTCCCACTCACTGGATTATAGCAGTTAGCTACTAACACAACAATACCTCCCACTCACTGTATTATAGCAGTTAGCTACTAACACAACAATACCTCCCACTCACTGTATTATAGCAGTTAGCTACTAACACAACAATACCTCCCACTCACTGTATTATAGCAGTTAGCTACTAACACAACAATACCTCCCACTCACTGGATTATAGCAGTTAGCTACTAACACAACAATACCTCCCACTCACTGTATTATAGCAGTTAGCTACTAACACAACAATACCTCCCACTCACTGGATTATAGCAGTTAGCTACTAACACAACAATACCTCCCACTCACTGGATTATAGCAGTTAGCTACTAACACAACAATACCTCCCACTCACTGTATTATAGCAGTTAGCTACTAACGCAACAATACCTCCCACTCACTGGATTACACACAGTAATGCTTCAGACAGCAGTTAGAAATACATCACTGCTCACACAGCAACAATACATTCTGGGGAAGTGAAACGTTTTGATGACTAAACCAATAAAAATAGGAAGTGAAACGTTTTGATGACTAAACCAATAAAAATAGGATTGAAACGTTTTGATGACTAAACCAATACAAATAGGAAGTGAAACGTTTTGATGACTAAACCAATAAAAATAGGATTGAAACATTTTAATGACTAAACCAATAAAAATAGGAAGTGAAACATTTTAATGACTAAACCAATAAAAAGAGGAAGTGAAATGTTTTGATGACTAAACCAATAAAAATTGGATTGAAACATTTTAATGACTAAATGTCACACCCTGGCTCTGGGACTCTATATGTTGAGCCAGGGTGTGTTCATTCTATGTGTTGTATCTCTATGTTGGGGGTTCTAGTTTGTTGATTTCTATGTTGGCCTGAGTGACTCCCAATCAGAGGCAACGAGTGTCAGCTGTGGCTGGTTGTCTCTGATTGGGAGCCATATTTAAACTGTCTGTTTTTCCCTTTGTGTTTGTGGGTTCTTGTTCCAGTTGGTTTTGTGTTTGTACCGTGGACTTCACGAGTCGTTTGTTGTTTTGTCCGTATTTATCACTAAAGGTAAATAAACATGTTCGTTCATCACGCTGCGCCTTGGTCTATTCCATACGACGATCGTGACACTAAACCAATAAAAAGAGGATTGAAACGTTTTGATGACTAAACCAATACAAAGAGGAAGTGAAATGTTTTGATGACTAAACCAATAAAAAGAAGAAGTGAAAATGGTTTAACCACAACACTTGTATTCTATCTATTGCCAGGCTCTATGGGTAATGACCTGATCTGCACTGAACACCAGTGGTCCTGGTAGTCAGGGGGAGAGAGGAGGAGCCAGTGGTCCTGGTAGTCAGGGGGAGAGAGGAGGAGCCAGTGGTCCTGGTAGTCAGGGAGAGAGAGGAGGAGCCAGTGGTCCTGGTAGTCAGGGGGAGAGAGGAGGAGCCAGTGGTCCTGGTAGTCAGGGGGAGAGAGGAGGAGCCAGTGGTCCTGGTAGTCAGGGGGGACAGAGGAGGAGCCAGTGGTCCTGGTAGTCAGGGGGAGAGAGGAGGAGCCAGTGGTCCTGGTAGTCAGGGGAGAGAGGAGGAGCCAGTGGTCCTGGTAGTCAGGGGAGAGAGGAGGAGCCAGTGGTCCTGGTAGTCAGGGAGAGAGAGGAGGAGCCAGTGGTCCTGGTAGTCAGGGGGAGAGAGGAGGAGCCAGTGGTCCTGGTAGTCAGGGAGATAGAGGAGGAGCCAGTGGCTGTACTTGTTGTTCACATCTATTCTTCATCTTCAGACAGAAATATTGTTTGAAAAACCCAGAGCTTTAGAAAAGGTTAGTGTCAGGCTTGTGTCTGGATTCTGTGGACAGCTCTCCCATATCTCACCTGGCCATCTGCAGGTGTTTCTTACGTAGCAACAGTAGGAAGAGGACCAGCAGGCTGAGGAGGAGGACACTGAGGACCGCTAGAGCAGAGATGACCGCTACGCTGGGGTTCATCTCTCTGGCTGGAAGGACAACACAGTACAGATTCTGGATGATACGACAGACATACACACAGCAACGTGGATCTGAAAGTCAGCATTTGACGCATAGTGGTTGGCTGTGGTCCACTACAGTCAGCTGACACTGGCCTTCTACAAAACAGGAACCATATTTTACCACAGGAGGGAGAGAGAGAGGGAGAGGGAGAGGGAGAGGGAGAGGGAGAGGGAGAGGGAGAGGGAGAGGGAGAGGGAGGGGAGGGAGAGGAGAGGAGGAGAGGAGAGGGAGAGGGAGAGGGAGAGGGAGAGGGAGAGGGAGAGGGAGAGGAGAGGGAGAGGGAGAGGGAGAGGGAGAGGGAGAGGGAGAGGGAGAGGGAGAGGCAGGGAACCACTTAAAAACAGACTTGTTCTGTGGTGTAAAACTGTAGAGATGTGTACGTAGGCTGACTGACTGTACCTGTAGTAGAGATGTGTATGTAGGCTGACTGACTGTACCTGTAGTAGAGATGTGTATGTAGGCTGACTGACTGTACCTGTAGTAGAGATGTGTATGTAGGCTGACTGACTGTACCTGTAGTAGAGATGTGTATGTAGGCTGACTGACTGTACCTGTAGTAGAGATGTGTATGTAGGCTGACTGACTGTACCTGTAGTAGAGATGTGTATGTAGGCTGACTGACTGTACCTGTAGTAGAGATGTGTATGTAGGCTGACTGACTGTACCTGTAGTAGAGATGTGTATGTAGGCTGACTGACTGTACCTGTCGTAGAGATGTGTATGTAGGCTGGCTGACTGTACCTGTAGTAGAGATGTGTATGTAGGCTGGCTGACTGTACCTGTAGTAGAGATGTGTATGTAGGCTGACTGACTGTACCTGTAGTAGAGATGTGTATGTAGGCTGACTGACTGTACCTGTAGTAGAGATGTGTATGTAGGCTGACTGACTGTACCTGTAGTAGAGATGTGTATGTAGGCTGACTGACTGTACCTGTAGTAGAGATGTGTACGTAGGCTGACTGACTGTACCTTTCGTAGAGATGTGTATGTAGGCTGACTGACTGTACCTGTAGTAGAGATGTGTATGTAGGCTGACTGACTGTACCTGTCGTAGAGATGTGTACGTAGGCTGACTGACTGTACCTGTAGTAGAGATGTGTACGTAGGCTGACTGACTGTACCTGTAGTAGAGATGTGTATGTAGGCTGACTGACTGTACCTGTAGTAGAGATGTGTATGTAGGCTGACTGACTGTACCTGTAGTAGAGATGTGTATGTAGGCTGACTGACTGTACCTGTAGTAGAGATGTGTATGTAGGCTGACTGACTGTACCTGTAGTAGAGATGTGTATGTAGGCTGACTGACTGTACCTGTAGTAGAGATGTGTATGTAGGCTGACTGACTGTACCTGTAGTAGAGATGTGTATGTAGGCTGACTGACTGTACCTGTAGTAGAGATGTGTATGTAGGCTGACTGACTGTACCTGTAGTAGAGATGTGTATGTAGGCTGACTGACTGTACCTGTAGTAGAGATGTGTATGTAGGCTGACTGACTGTACCTGTCGTAGAGATGTGTATGTAGGCTGACTGACTGTACCTGTAGTAGAGATGTGTATGTAGGCTGACTGACTGTACCTGTAGTAGAGATGTGTACGTAGGCTGACTGACTGTACCTGTAGTAGAGATGTGTACGTAGGCTGACTGACTGTACCTGTAGTAGAGATGTGTATGTAGGCTGACTGACTGTACCTGTAGTAGAGATGTGTATGTAGGCTGACTGACTGTACCTGTAGTAGAGATGTGTATGTAGGCTGACTGACTGTACCTGTCGTAGAGATGTGTATGTAGGCTGACTGACTGTACCTGTCGTAGAGATGTGTATGTAGGCTGACTGACTGTACCTGTAGTAGAGATGTGTATGTAGGCTGACTGACTGTACCTGTAGTAGAGATGTGTATGTAGGCTGACTGACTGTACCTGTAGTAGAGATGTGTATGTAGGCTGACTGACTGTACCTGTAGTAGAGATGTGTATGTAGGCTGACTGACTGTACCTGTAGTAGAGATGTGTATGTAGGCTGACTGACTGTACCTGTCGTAGAGATGTGTATGTAGGCTGACTGACTGTACCTGTCGTAGAGATGTGTATGTAGGCTGACTGACTGTACCTGTAGTAGAGATGTGTATGTAGGCTGACTGACTGTACCTGTAGTAGAGATGTGTATGTAGGCTGACTGACTGTACCTGTAGTAGAGATGTGTATGTAGGCTGACTGACTGTACCTGTCGTAGAGATGTGTATGTAGGCTGACTGACTGTACCTGTAGTAGAGATGTGTATGTAGGCTGACTGACTGTACCTGTAGTAGAGATGTGTATGTAGGCTGACTGACTGTACCTGTAGTAGAGATGTGTACGTAGGCTGACTGACTGTACCTGTAGTAGAGATGTGTACGTAGGCTGACTGACTGTACCTGTAGTAGAGATGTGTATGTAGGCAGACTGACTGTACCTGTAGTAGAGATGTGTACGTAGGCTGACTGACTGTACCTGTAGTAGAGATGTGTACGTAGGCTGACTGACTGTACCTGTAGTAGAGATGTGTATGTAGGCTGACTGACTGTACCTGTCGTAGAGATGTGTATGTAGGCTGACTGACTGTACCTGTAGTAGAGATGTGTATGTAGGCTGACTGACTGTACCTGTAGTAGAGATGTGTATGTAGGCTGACTGACTGTACCTGTAGTAGAGATGTGTATGTAGGCTGACTGACTGTACCTGTAGTAGAGATGTGTATGTAGGCTGACCGACTGTACCTGTAGTAGAGATGTGTATGTAGGCTGACTGACTGTACCTGTAGTAGAGATGTGTATGTAGGCTGACTGACTGTACCTGTAGTAGAGATGTGTATGTAGGCTGACTGACTGTACCTGTCGTAGAGATGTGTACGTAGGCTGACTGACTGTACCTGTAGTAGAGATGTGTATGTAGGCTGACTGACTGTACCTGTAGTAGAGATGTGTATGTAGGCTGACTGACTGTACCTGTAGTAGAGATGTGTATGTAGGCTGACTGACTGTACCTGTCGTAGAGATGTGTACGTAGGCTGACTGACTGTACCTGTAGTAGAGATGTGTATGTAGGCTGACTGACTGTACCTGTAGTAGAGATGTGTATGTAGGCTGACTGACTGTACCTGTAGTAGAGATGTGTATGTAGGCTGACTGACTGTACCTGTCGTAGAGATGTGTATGTAGGCTGGCTCGCTGGGCGTACTGTAGCTATAACTGATCACACTGCAGTTATAGGAGGAGGAGGGCAGCAGGCTGGACACTGTCACCACATGGGACTGGGCTGTTAGAGGCTCCCGAGCCTGCAGAGAGAACAGAGAGAACATACTGCAAGGACAGAACAACATACTGTAGAACAGAGAGAGAACATACTGCAAGGACAGGACACCACACTGTACAACAGAGAGAGAACATACTGCAAGGACAGAACACCACACTGTAGAACAGAGAGAGAACATACTGCAAGGACAGAACACCACACTGTAGAACAGAGAGAACATACTGCAAGGACAGAACACCACACTGTAGAACAGAGAGAGAACATACTGCAAGGACAGGACACCACACTGTAGAACAGAGAGAGAACATACTGCAAGGACAGAACACTAGACTGTAGAACAGAGAGAGAACATACTGCAAGGACAGAACACTAGACTGTAGAACAGAGAGAGAACATACTGCAAGGACAGGACACCACACTGTAGAACAGAGAGAACATACTGCAAGGACAGGACACCACACTGTACAACAGAGAGAGAACATACTGCAAGGACAGGACACCACACTGTAGAACAGAGAGAGAACATACTGCAAGGACAGGACACCACACTGTAGAACAGAGAGAGAACATACTGCAAGGACAGAACACCACACTGTAGAACAGAGAGAGAACATACTGCAAGGACAGGACACCACACTGTAGAACAGAGAGAACATACTGCAAGGACAGGACACCACACTGTAGAACAGAGAGAGAACATACTGCAAGGACAGGACACCACACTGTAGAACAGAGATTGAACATACTGCAAGGACAGAACACCACACTGTAGAACAGAGAGAGAACATACTGCAAGGACAGAACACTAGACTGTAGAACAGAGAGAGAACATACTGCAAGGACAGGACACCACACTGTAGAACAGAGAGAGAACATACTGCAAGGACAGAACACCACACTGTAGAACAGAGAGAGAACATACTGCAAGGACAGAACACTAGACTGTAGAACAGAGAGAGAACATACTGCAAGGACAGGACACCACACTGTAGAACAGAGAGAGAACATACTGCAAGGACAGAACACTAGACTGTAGAACAGAGAGAGAACATACTGCAAGGACAGGACACCACACTGTAGAACAGAGAGAGAACATACTGCAAGGACAGAACACCACACTGTAGAACAGAGAGAGAACATACTGCAAGGACAGGACACCACACTGTAGAACAGAGAGAACATACTGCAAGGACAGAACACCACACTGTAGAACAGAGAGAGAACATACTGCAAGGACAGAACACTAGACTGTAGAACAGAGAGAACATACTGCAAGGACAGAACACCACACTGTAGAACAGAGAGAACATACTGCAAGGACAGGACACCACACTGTAGAACAGAGAGAGAACATACTGCAAGGACAGAACACTAGACTGTAGAACAGAGAGAGAACATACTGCAAGGACAGGACACCACACTGTAGAACAGAGAGAGAACATACTGCAAGGACAGAACACCACACTGTAGAACAGAGAGAGAACATACTGCAAGGACAGGACACCACACTGTAGAACAGAGAGAGAACATACTGCAAGGACAGGACACCACACTGTAGAACAGAGAGAGAACATACTAGCTAAATATCTTTATAATGTAATTACAGGTAGCCCTTTTTCTTTTATTCCTGGCTTTATCTAAATATTCCCGCAAACACAATGGACAAACACAATGGACCAAAAAAACATTTTAGTTTCTCCTCATGGCTCAGCCACATAATGCCAGGATATTAGTGCTTTTAGCTTTTGTGTTTGTTTGCTGTAATGTGTAATACAGCAAAGATAGTATGGGACCAGGCACAGATGATAGCAGTGCACTACAGTACATAGGGAACAGGGGACCAGGCACAGATGATAGCAGTGCACTACAGTACATAGGGAACAGGGGACCAGGCACAGATGATAGCAGTGCACTACAGTACATAGGGAACAGGGGACCATTACAGATGATAGCAGTGCACTACAGTACATAGGGAACAGGGTACCACTACAGATGATAGCAGTGCACTACAGTACATAGGGAACAGGGTACCACTACAGATGATAGCAGTGCACTACAGTACATAGGGAACAGGGTACCACCACAGATGATAGCAGTGCACTGCAGTACATAGGGAACAGGGTACCACCACAGATGATAGCAGTGCACTACAGTACATAGAGAACAGGGTACCATCACAGATGATAGCAGTGCACTACAGTACATAGGGAACAGGGTACCATCACAGATGATAGCAGTGCACTACAGTACATAGGGAACAGGGTACCATCACAGATGATAGCAGTGCACTACAGTACATAGGGAACAGGGTACCATCACAGATGATAGCAGTGCACTACAGTACATAGGGAACAGGGTACCATCACAGATGATAGCAGTGCACTACAGTACATAGGGAACAGGGTACCATTACAGATGATAGCAGTGCACTACAGTACATAGGGAACAGGGTACCATCACAGATGATAGCAGTGCACTACAGTACATAGGGAACAGGGTGCCATCACAGATGATAGCAGTGCACTACAGTACATAGGGAACAGGGTGCCATCACAGATGATAGCAGTGCACTACAGTACATAGGGAACAGGGTACCACTACAGATGATAGCAGTGCACTACAGTACATAGGGAACAGGGTACCACTACAGATGATGGCAGTGCACTACAGTACATAGGGAACAGGGTACCATTACAGATGATAGCAGTGCACTACAGTACATAGGGAACAGGGTACCATCACAGATTATAGCAGTGCACTACAGTACATAGGGAACAGGGTACCATCACAGATTATAGCAGTGCACTACAGTACATAGGGAACAGGGTACCATTACAGATGATAGCAGTGCACTACAGTACATAGAGAACAGGGTACCATCACAGATGATAGCAGTGCACTACAGTACATAGGGAACAGGGTGCCATCACAGATGATAGCAGTACACTACAGTACATAGGGAACAGGGTACCATTACAGATGATGGCAGTGCACTACAGTACATAGGGAACAGGGTACCATCACAGATGATAGCAGTGCACTACAGTACATAGGGAACAGGGTACCATCACAGATGATAGCAGTGCACTACAGTACATAGGGAACAGGGTACCATTACAGATGATGGCAGTGCACCACAGTACATAGAGAACAGGGTGCCATCACAGATGATAGCAGTGCACTACAGTACATAGGGAACAGGGTACATCACAGATGATAGCAGTGCACTACAGTACATAGGGAACAGGGTACCACTACAGATGATAGCAGTGCACTACAGTACATAGGGAACAGGGTACCACTACAGATGATGGCAGTGCACTACAGTACATAGGGAACAGGGTACCATTACAGATGATAGCAGTGCACTACAGTACATAGGGAACAGGGTACCATTACAGATGATAGCAGTGCACTACAGTACATAGAGAACAGGGTACCATCACAGATGATAGCAGTGCACTACAGTACATAGGGAACAGGGTGCCATCACAGATGATAGCATTACACTACAGTACATAGGGAACAGGGTACCATCACAGATGATAGCAGTGCACTACAGTACATAGGGAACAGGGTACCATTACAGATGATGGCAGTGCACCACAGTACATAGAGAACAGGGTGCCATCACAGATGATAGCAGTGCACTACAGTACATAGGGAACAGGGTACCATCACAGATGATAGCAGTGCACTACAGTACATAGGGAACAGGGTACCACTACAGATGATAGCAGTGCACTACAGTACATAGGGAACAGGGTACCACTACAGATGATGGCAGTGCACTACAGTACATAGGGAACAGGGTACCATTACAGATGATAGCAGTGCACTACAGTACATAGGGAACAGGGTACCATTACAGATGATAGCAGTGCACTACAGTACATAGAGAACAGGGTACCATCACAGATGATAGCAGTGCACTACAGTACATAGGGAACAGGGTGCCATCACAGATGATAGCATTACACTACAGTACATAGGGAACAGGGTACCATTACAGATGATGGCAGTGCACTACAGTACATAGGGAACAGGGTACCATCACAGATGATAGCAGTGCACTACAGTACATAGGGAACAGGGTACCATTACAGATGATAGCAGTGCACTACAGTACATAGGGAACAGGGTACCATTACAGATGATGGCAGTGCACCACAGTACATAGAGAACAGGGTGCCATCACAGATGATAGCAGTGCACTACAGTACATAGGGAACAGGGTACCATCACAGATGATAGCAGTGCACTACAGTACATAGGGGAACAGGGTACCATCACAGATGATGGCAGTACACTACAGTACATAGGGAACAGGGTACCATTACAGATGGTGGCAGTGCACTACAGTACATAGGGAACAGGGTACCATCACAGATGATAGCAGTGCACTACAGTACATAGGGAACAGGGTACCATTACAGATGATGGCAGTGCACCACAGTACATAGAGAACAGGGTGCCATCACAGATGATAGCAGTGCACTACAGTACATAGGGAACAGGGTACCATCACAGATGATAGCAGTGCACTACAGTACATAGGGAACAGGGTACCACTACAGATGATAGCAGTGCACTACAGTACATAGGGAACAGGGTACCACTACAGATGATGGCAGTGCACTACAGTACATAGGGAACAGGGTACCATTACAGATGATAGCAGTGCACTACAGTACATAGGGAACAGGGTACCATTACAGATGATAGCAGTGCACTACAGTACATAGAGAACAGGGTACCATCACAGATGATAGCAGTGCACTACAGTACATAGGGGAACAGGGTGCCATCACAGATGATAGCATTACACTACAGTACATAGGGAACAGGGTACCATTACAGATGATGGCAGTGCACTACAGTACATAGGGAACAGGGTACCATCACAGATGATAGCAGTGCACTACAGTACATAGGGAACAGGGTACCATTACAGATGATAGCAGTGCACTACAGTACATAGGAACAGGGTACCATTACAGATGATGGCAGTGCACCACAGTACATAGAGAACAGGGTGCCATCACAGATGATAGCAGTGCACTACAGTACATAGGGAACAGGGTACCATCACAGATGATAGCAGTGCACTACAGTACATAGGGAACAGGGTACCATCACAGATGATGGCAGTACACTACAGTACATAGGGAACAGGGTACCATTACAGATGGTGGCAGTGCACTACAGTACATAGGGAACAGGGTACCATCACAGATGATAGCAGTGCACTACAGTACATAGGGAACAGGGTACCATCACAGATGATAGCAGTGCACTACAGTACATAGAGAACAGGGTACCATCACAGATGATAGCAGTGCACTACAGTACATAGGGAACAGGGTACCATCACAGATGATAGCAGTGCACTACAGTACATAGGGAACAGGGTACCATCACAGATGATAGCAGTGCACTACAGTACATAGGGAACAGGGTACCATTACAGATGATGGCAGTGCACCACAGTACATAGAGAACAGGGTGCCATCACAGATGATAGCAGTGCACTACAGTACATAGGGAACAGGGTACCATTACAGATGATAGCAGTGCACTACAGTACATAGAGAACAGGGTACCATCACAGATGATAGCAGTGCACTACAGTACATAGGGAACAGGGTGCCATCACAGATGATAGCATTACACTACAGTACATAGGAACAGGGTACCATTACAGATGATGGCAGTGCACTACAGTACATAGGGAACAGGGTACCATCACAGATGATAGCAGTGCACTACAGTACATAGGGAACAGGGTACCATTACAGATGATAGCAGTGCACTACAGTACATAGGGAACAGGGTACCATTACAGATGATGGCAGTGCACCACAGTACATAGAGAACAGGGTGCCATCACAGATGATAGCAGTGCACTACAGTACATAGGGAACAGGGTACCATCACAGATGATAGCAGTGCACTACAGTACATAGGGAACAGGGTACCATCACAGATGATGGCAGTACACTACAGTACATAGGGAACAGGGTACCATTACAGATGGTGGCAGTGCACTACAGTACATAGGGAACAGGGTACCATCACAGATGATAGCAGTGCACTACAGTACATAGGGAACAGGGTACCATCACAGATGATAGCAGTGCACTACAGTACATAGAGAACAGGGTACCATCACAGATGATAGCAGTGCACTACAGTACATAGGGAACAGGGTACCATCACAGATGATAGCAGTGCACTACAGTACATAGGGAACAGGGTACCATCACAGATGATAGCAGTGCACTACAGTACATAGGGAACAGGGTACCATCACAGATGATAGCAGTGCACTACAGTACAGTGGGGAAAAAAAGTATTTAGTCAGCCACCAATTGTGCAAGTTCTCCCACTTAAAAAGATGAGAGAGGCCTGTAATTTTCATCATAGGTACACGTCAACTATGACAGACAAAATGAGGGGAAAAAATCCAGAAAATCACATTGTAGGATTTTTTATGAATTTATTTGCAAATGATGGTGGAAAATAAGTATTTGGTCAATAACAAAAGTTTCTCAATACTTTGTTATATACCCTTTGTTGGCAATGACACAGGTCAAACGTTTTCTGTAAGTCTTCACAAGGTTTTCACACACTTTTGGTGGTATTTTGGCCCATTCCTCCATGCAGATCTCCTCTAGAGCAGTGATGTTTTGGGGCTGTCGCTGGGCAACACGGACTTTCAACTCCCTCCAAAGATTTTCTATGGGGTTGAGATCTGGAGACTGGCTAGGCCACTCCAGGACCTTGAAATGCTTCTTACGAAGCCACTCCTTCGTTGCCCGGGCGGTGTGTTTGGGATCATTGTCATGCTGAAAGACCCAGCCACGTTTCATAATAATAATAATAATATGCCATTTAGCAGACGCTTTTATCCAAAGCGACTTACAGTCATGCGTGCATACATTTTTTTTTTGTGTATGGGTGGTCCCGGGGATCGAACCCACTACCTTGGCGTTACAAGCGCCGTGCTCTACCAGCTGAGCTACAGAGGACCACATCTTCAATGCCCTTGCTGATGGAAGGAGGTTTTCACTCAAAATCTCACGATACATGGCCCCATTCATTCTTTCCTTTACACGGATCAGTCGTCCTGGTCCCTTTGCAGAAAAACAGCCCCAAAGCATGATGTTTCCACCCCCATGCTTCACAGTAGGTATGGTGTTCTTTGGATGCAACTCAGCATTCTTTGTCCTCCAAACACGACGAGTTGAGTTTTTACCAAAAAGTTCTATTTTGGTTTCATCTGACCATATGACATTCTCCCAATCCTCTTCTGGATCATGCAAATGCACTCTAGCAAACTTCAGACGGGCCTGGACATGTACTGGCTTAAGCAGGGGGACACGTCTGGCACTGCAGGATTTGAGTCCCTGGCGGCGTAGTGTGTTACTGATGGTAGGCTTTGTTACTTTGGTCCCAGCTCTCTGCAGGTCATTCACTAGGTCCCCCTGTGTGGTTCTGGGATTTTTGCTCACCGTTCTTGTGATCATTTTGACCCCACAGGGTGAGATCTTGCGTGGAGCCCCAGATCGAGGGAGATTATCAGTGGTCTTGTATGTCTTCCATTTCCTAATAATTGCTCCCACAGTTGATTTCTTCAAACCAAGCTGCTTACCTATTGCAGATTCAGTCTTCCCAGCCTGGTGCAGGTCTACAATTTAGTTTCTGGTGTCCTTTGACAGCTCTTTGGTCTTGGCCATAGTGGAGTTTGGAGTGTGACTGTTTGAGGTTGTGGACAGGTGTCTTTTATACTGATAACAAGTTCAAACAGGTGTCATTAATACAGGTAACGAGTGGAGGACAGAGGAGCCTCTTAAAGAAGAAGTTACAGGTCTGTGAGAGCCAGAAATCTTGCTTGTTTGTAGGTGACCAAATACTTATTTTCCACCACAATTTGCAAATAAATTCATTAAAAATCCTACAATGTGATTTTCTGGAGAAAAAAAATCTCAATTTGTCTGTCATAGTTGACGTGTACCTATGATGAAAATTACAGGCCTCTCTCATCTTTTTAAGTGGGAGAACTTGCACAATTGGTGGCTGACTAAATACTTTCCCCCCCCACTGTACATAGAGAACAGGGTACCATTACAGATGATAGCAGTGCACTACAGTACATAGAGAACAGGGTACCACTACAGATGATAGCAGTACACTACAGTACATAGAGAACAGGGTGCCATCACAGATGATAGCAGTGCACTACAGTACATAGGGAACAGGGTACCATCACAGATGATAGCAGTGCACTACAGTACATAGGGAACAGGGTACCATCACAGTCTGGTAGAGCATCTCTTACCTTGACTTCTTTGTTGCTGGTCTTGGTGGGTTTACAGAGCACCTGGTAGAAGTCAACCACTCCCTCCTCGCTCCAGAGCAGAGTCACAGAGGAGTGGGTGGCGTTCACGGCGTACAGGGACCGAGGAGGGGCTGGCTCTGTCACAAACACAACAGGAGAAACGCCTGGGTCAACCTCTGGTCCACAGGCACAGGTTGACTGGAGCCCTGCAGTCTGCCCTGGCTGTCTTATCTACTGTTAGACTGAACTACTGAGGCATGCAGAAACGAAGGCAGGCTGTGTCACAATACTAGGTTCACTTCCTCCATTTTCTCAGAAGAGCTGATAGTGACAGTTTGGCTCCATTTGGTATAAACAACAAGTGATGACGTGCTGAAAGCTGGATTGGGTTACCCAGGCTCCTTAACCAATCCTCTTCTCTGGCTACCAACATCCCTCTTTAATATTTGGGTTACCCAGGCTCCTTAACCAATCCTCTTCTCTGGCTACCAACATCCCTCTTTAATATCATTCTGTTTATCTGCAACCTTTTTGTTGCTGCTTTGAGACGAGGTGTGTTGGGACGCATCCCAGAGACCCCTGGTGTGTGTGAGTCGTGATCGCGCATGTGTGTATGTGTATATGAGCATGTGTTGTGTGTGTGTGAGTGAGTGAGCGTGTGTGTGTGTGTGTGTGTGTGTGTGCGTACCCAGTTTAATGATGTTGGGGACAG
This sequence comes from Coregonus clupeaformis, assembly GCF_020615455.1. Lineage (NCBI taxonomy): Eukaryota > Metazoa > Chordata > Actinopteri > Salmoniformes > Salmonidae > Coregonus > Coregonus clupeaformis. The sequence goes on along the minus strand of NW_025534465.1, from coordinate 145,627 downwards.
AGGAGGTGCGGTGCGTACCCAGTTTAATGATGTTGGGGACAGAGGAGGTGCGGTGCGTACCCAGTTTAATGATGTTGGGGACAGAGGAGGTGCGGTGCGTACCCAGTTTAATGATGTTGGGGACAGAGGAGGTGCGGTGCGTACCCAGTTTAATGATGTTGGGGACAGAGGAGGTGCGGTGCGTACCCAGTTTAATGATGTTGGGGACAGAGGAGGTGCGGTGCGTACCCAGTTTAATGATGTTGGGGACAGAGGAGGTGCGGTGCGTACCCAGTTTAATGATGTTGGGGACAGAGGAGTTGCGTTGGCCTTCAGTACAGGCTGATACAGTCAGGTTATAAATGTCTCCTGGAGGCAGGGTCAGACTGGCGCCCATCCCATTACGGGGGACCTGCAGGGAGCACAGAGGGAAAACACACACTGTTAGGACAACACTGCACACACCCATCCCATTACGGGGGACCTGCAGGGAGCACAGAGGGAAAACACACACTGTTAGGACAACACTGCACACACCCATCCCATTACGGGGGACCTGCAGGGAGCACAGAGGGAAAACACACACTGTTAGGACAACACTGCACACACCCATCCCATTACGGGGGACCTGCAGGGAGCACAGAGGGAAAACACACACTGTTAGGACAACACTGCACACACCCATCCCATTACGGGGGACCTGCAGGGAGCACAGAGGGAAAACACACACTGTTAGGACAACACTGCACACACCCATCCCATTACGGGGGACCTGCAGGGAGCACAGAGGGAAAACACACACTGTTAGGACAACACTGCACACACCCATCCCATTACGGGGGACCTGCAGGGAGCACAGAGGGAAAACACACACTGTTAGGACAACACTGCACACACCCATCCCATTACGGGGGACCTGCAGGGAGCACAGAGGGAAAACACACACTGTTAGGACAACACTGCACACACCCATCCCATTACGGGGGGACCTGCAGGGAGCACAGAGGGAAAACACACACTGTTAGGACAACACTGCACACACCCATCCCATTACGGGGGACCTGCAGGGAGCACAGAGGGAAAACACACACTGTTAGGACAACACTGCACACACCCATCCCATTACGGGGGACCTGCAGGGAGCACAGAGGGAAAACACACACTGTTAGGACAACACTGCACACACCCATCCCATTACGGGGGACCTGCAGGGAGCACAGAGGGAAAACACACACTGTTAGGACAACACTGCACACACCCATCCCATTACGGGGGACCTGCAGGGAGCACAGAGGGAAAAACACACACTGTTAGGACAACACTGCACACACCCATCCCATTACGGGGGACCTGCAGGGAGCACAGAGGGAAAACACACACTGTTAGGACAACACTGCACACACCCATCCCATTACGGGGGACCTGCAGGGGGCACAGAGGGAAAACACACACTGTTAGGACAACACTGCACACACCCATCCCATTACGGGGGACCTGCAGGGGGGCACAGAGGGAAAACACACACTGTTAGGACAACACTGCACACACCCATCCCATTACGGGGGGACCTGCAGGGGGCACAGAGGGAAAACACACACTGTTAGGACAACACTGCACACACCCATCCCATTACGGGGGACCTGCAGGGGGCACAGAGGGAAAACACACACTGTTAGGACAACACTGCACACACCCATCCCATTACGGGGGGACCTGCAGGGGGCACAGAGGGAAAACACACACTGTTAGGACAACACTGCACACACCCATCCCATTACGGGGGACCTGCAGGGGGCACAGAGGGAAAAACACACACTGTTAGGACAACACTGCACACACCCATCCCATTACGGGGGACCTGCAGGGGGCACAGAGGGAAAACACACACTGTTAGGACAACACTGCACACACCCATCCCATTACGGGGGACCTGCAGGGGGCACAGAGGGAAAACACACACTGTTAGGACAACACTGCACACACCCATCCCATTACGGGGGACCTGCAGGGGGCACAGAGGGAAAACACACACTGTTAGGACAACACTGCACACACCCATCCCATTACGGGGGGACCTGCAGGGGGGCACAGAGGGAAAACACACACTGTTAGGACAACACTGCACACACCCATCCCATTACGGGGACCTGCAGGGAGCACAGAGGGAAAAACACACACTGTTAGGACAACACTGCACACACCCATCCCATTACGGGGGACCTGCAGGGAGCACAGAGGGAAAAACACACTGTTAGGACAACACTGCACACACCCATCCCATTACGGGGGACCTGCAGGGAGCACAGAGGGAAAACACACACTGTTAGGACAACACTGCACACACCCATCCCATTACGGGGGACCTGCAGGGAGCACAGAGGGAAAACACACACTGTTAGGACAACACTGCACACACCCATCCCATTACGGGGGACCTGCAGGGAGCACAGAGGGAAAACACACACTGTTAGGACAACACTGCACACACCCATCCCATTACGGGGGGACCTGCAGGGAGCACAGAGGAAAACACACACTGTTAGGACAACACTGCACACACCCATCCCATTACGGGGGGACCTGCAGGGAGCACAGAGGGAAAACACACACTGTTAGGACAACACTGCACACACCCATCCCATTACGGGGACCTGCAGGGAGCACAGAGGGAAAACACACACTGTTAGGACAACACTGCACACACCCATCCCATTACGGGGGACCTGCAGGGAGCACAGAGGAAAACACACACTGTTAGGACAACACTGCACACACCCATCCCATTACGGGGGACCTGCAGGGAGCACAGAGGGAATAACACACACTGTTAGGACAACACTGCACACACCCATCCCATTACGGGGGACCTGCAGGGAGCACAGAGGGAAAACACACACTGTTAGGACAACACTGCACACACCCATCCCATTACGGGGGGACCTGCAGGGAGCACAGAGGGAAAACACACACTGTTAGGACAACACTGCACACACCCATCCCATTACGGGGGACCTGCAGGGAGCACAGAGGGAAAACACACACTGTTAGGACAACACTGCACACACCCATCCCATTACGGGGGACCTGCAGGGAGCACAGAGGGAAAACACACACTGTTAGGACAACACTGCACACACCCATCCCATTACGGGGGACCTGCAGGGAGCACAGAGGAAAACACACACTGTTAGGACAACACTGCACACACCCATCCCATTACGGGGGACCTGCAGGGGGCACAGAGGGAAAACACACACTGTTAGGACAACACTGCACACACCCATCCCATTACGGGGGACCTGCAGGGGGCACAGAGGGAAAACACACACTGTTAGGACAACACTGCACACACCCATCCCATTACGGGGGACCTGCAGGGGGCACAGAGGGAAAACACACACTGTTAGGACAACACTGCACACACCCATCCCATTACGGGGGACCTGCAGGGAGCACAGAGGGAAAACACACACTGTTAGGACAACACTGCACACACCCATCCCATTACGGGGGACCTGCAGGGAGCACAGAGGGAAAACACACACTGTTAGGACAACACTGCACACACCCATCCCATTACGGGGGACCTGCAGGGAGCACAGAGGGAAAACACACACTGTTAGGGACAACACTGCACACACCCATCCCATTACGGGGGGACCTGCAGGGAGCACAGAGGGAAAACACACACTGTTAGGACAACACTGCACACACCCATCCCATTACGGGGGACCTGCAGGGAGCACAGAGGGAAAACACACACTGTTAGGACAACACTGCACACACCCATCCCATTACGGGGGGACCTGCAGGGAGCACAGAGGGAAAAACACACACTGTTAGGACAACACTGCACACACCCATCCCATTACGGGGGACCTGCAGGGAGCACAGAGGGAAAACACACACTGTTAGGACAACACTGCACACACCCATCCCATTACGGGGGACCTGCAGGGAGCACAGAGGGAAAACACACACTGTTAGGACAACACTGCACACACCCATCCCATTACGGGGGACCTGCAGGGAGCACAGAGGGAAAACACACACTGTTAGGACAACACTGCACACACCCATCCCATTACGGGGGACCTGCAGGGAGCACAGAGGGAAAAACACACACTGTTAGGACAACACTGCACACACCCATCCCATTACGGGGGACCTGCAGGGAGCACAGAGGGAAAACACACACTGTTAGGACAACACTGCACACACCCATCCCATTACGGGGGACCTGCAGGGAGCACAGAGGAAAACACACACTGTTAGGACAACACTGCACACACCCATCCCATTACGGGGACCTGCAGGGAGCACAGAGGGAAAACACACACTGTTAGGACAACACTGCACACACCCATCCCATTACGGGGGGACCTGCAGGGAGCACAGAGGGAAAACACACACTGTTAGGACAACACTGCACACACCCATCCCATTACGGGGGACCTGCAGGGAGCACAGAGGAAAACACACACTGTTAGGACAACACTGCACACACCCATCCCATTACGGGGGACCTGCAGGGAGCACAGAGGAAAAACACACACTGTTAGGACAACACTGCACACACCCATCCCATTACGGGGGACCTGCAGGGAGCACAGAGGGAAAACACACACTGTTAGGACAACACTGCACACACCCATCCCATTACGGGGGACCTGCAGGGAGCACAGAGGGGAAAACACACACTGTTAGGACAACACTGCACACACCCATCCCATTACGGGGGACCTGCAGGGAGCACAGAGGGAAAACACACACTGTTAGGACAACACTGCACACACCCATCCCATTACGGGGGACCTGCAGGGAGCACAGAGGGAAAACACACACTGTTAGGACAACACTGCACACACCCATCCCATTACGGGGGACCTGCAGGGAGCACAGAGGGAAAACACACACTGTTAGGACAACACTGCACACACCCATCCCATTACGGGGACCTGCAGGGAGCACAGAGGGAAAACACACACTGTTAGGACAACACTGCACACACCCATCCCATTACGGGGGACCTGCAGGGAGCACAGAGGGAAAACACACACTGTTAGGACAACACTGCACACACCCATCCCATTACGGGGGGACCTGCAGGGAGCACAGAGGAAAACACACACTGTTAGGACAACACTGCACACACCCATCCCATTACGGGGGACCTGCAGGGAGCACAGAGGGAAAACACACACTGTTAGGACAACACTGCACACACCCATCCCATTACGGGGGACCTGCAGGGAGCACAGAGGGAAAACACACACTGTTAGGACAACACTGCACACACCCATCCCATTACGGGGGACCTGCAGGGAGCACAGAGGGAAAACACACACTGTTAGGACAACACTGCACACACCCATCCCATTACGGGGACCTGCAGGGAGCACAGAGGGAAAACACACACTGTTAGGACAACACTGCACACACCCATCCCATTACGGGGACCTGCAGGGAGCACAGAGGGAAAACACACACTGTTAGGACAACACTGCACACACCCATCCCATTACGGGGGACCTGCAGGGAGCACAGAGGGAAAACACACACTGTTAGGACAACACTGCACACACCCATCCCATTACGGGGGACCTGCAGGGAGCACAGAGGGAAAACACACACTGTTAGGACAACACTGCACACACCCATCCCATTACGGGGGACCTGCAGGGAGCACAGAGGGAAAACACACACTGTTAGGACAACACTGCACACACCCATCCCATTACGGGGGACCTGCAGGGAGCACAGAGGGAAAAACACACACTGTTAGGACAACACTGCACACACCCATCCCATTACGGGGGGACCTGCAGGGAGCACAGAGGAAAAACACACACTGTTAGGACAACACTGCACACACCCATCCCATTACGGGGGACCTGCAGGGAGCACAGAGGGAAAAACACACACTGTTAGGACAACACTGCACACACCCATCCCATTACGGGGGACCTGCAGGGAGCACAGAGGGAAAACACACACTGTTAGGACAACACTGCACACACCCATCCCATTACGGGGACCTGCAGGGAGCACAGAGGGAAAACACACACTGTTAGGACAACACTGCACACACCCATCCCATTACGGGGGACCTGCAGGGGGCACAGAGGGAAAACACACACTGTTAGGACAACACTGCACACACCCATCCCATTACGGGGGACCTGCAGGGGGGCACAGAGGGAAAACACACACTGTTAGGACAACACTGCACACACCCATCCCATTACGGGGGACCTGCAGGGGGCACAGAGGGAAAACACACACTGTTAGGACAACACTGCACACACCCATCCCATTACGGGGGACCTGCAGGGGGCACAGAGGAAAACACACACTGTTAGGACAACACTGCACACACCCATCCCATTACGGGGGACCTGCAGGGGGCACAGAGGGAAAACACACACTGTTAGGACAACACTGCACACACCCATCCCATTACGGGGGACCTGCAGGGGGCACAGAGGAAAACACACACTGTTAGGACAACACTGCACACACCCATCCCATTACGGGGGACCTGCAGGGGGCACAGAGGGAAAACACACACTGTTAGGACAACACTGCACACACCCATCCCATTACGGGGGACCTGCAGGGGGCACAGAGGGAAAACACACACTGTTAGGACAACACTGCACACACCCATCCCATTACGGGGGACCTGCAGGGAGCACAGAGGGAAACACACACTGTTAGGACAACACTGCACACACCCATCCCATTACGGGGGACCTGCAGGGAGCACAGAGGGAAAACACACACTGTTAGGACAACACTGCACACACCCATCCCATTACGGGGGACCTGCAGGGAGCACAGAGGGAAAACACACACTGTTAGGACAACACTGCACACACCCATCCCATTACGGGGGGACCTGCAGGGAGCACAGAGGGAAAACACACACTGTTAGGACAACACTGCACACACCCATCCCATTACGGGGGACCTGCAGGGAGCACAGAGGGAAAACACACACTGTTAGGACAACACTGCACACACCCATCCCATTACGGGGGACCTGCAGGGAGCACAGAGGGAAAACACACACTGTTAGGACAACACTGCACACACCCATCCCATTACGGGGGACCTGCAGGGAGCACAGAGGGAAACACACACTGTTAGGACAACACTGCACACACCCATCCCATTACGGGGGGACCTGCAGGGAGCACAGAGGGAAAACACACACTGTTAGGACAACACTGCACACACCCATCCCATTACGGGGGACCTGCAGGGAGCACAGAGGAAAACACACACTGTTAGGACAACACTGCACACACCCATCCCATTACGGGGGGACCTGCAGGGAGCACAGAGGGAAAACACACACTGTTAGGACAACACTGCACACACCCATCCCATTACGGGGGACCTGCAGGGAGCACAGAGGGAAAACACACACTGTTAGGACAACACTGCACACACCCATCCCATTACGGGGGACCTGCAGGGAGCACAGAGGGAAAACACACACTGTTAGGACAACACTGCACACACCCATCCCATTACGGGGGACCTGCAGGGAGCACAGAGGGAAAACACACACTGTTAGGACAACACTGCACACACCCATCCCATTACGGGGGACCTGCAGGGAGCACAGAGGGAAAACACACACTGTTAGGACAACACTGCACACACCCATCCCATTACGGGGGACCTGCAGGGAGCACAGAGGGAAAACACACACTGTTAGGACAACACTGCACACACCCATCCCATTACGGGGGACCTGCAGGGAGCACAGAGGGAAAACACACACTGTTAGGACAACACTGCACACACCCATCCCATTACGGGGGACCTGCAGGGAGCACAGAGGGAAACACACACTGTTAGGACAACACTGCACACACCCATCCCATTACGGGGGACCTGCAGGGAGCACAGAGGGAAAACACACACTGTTAGGACAACACTGCACACACCCATCCCATTACGGGGGACCTGCAGGGGGCACAGAGGGAAAACACACACTGTTAGGACAACACTGCACACACCCATCCCATTACGGGGGACCTGCAGGGGGCACAGAGGGAAAACACACACTGTTAGGACAACACTGCACACACCCATCCCATTACGGGGGACCTGCAGGGGGCACAGAGGGAAAACACACACTGTTAGGACAACACTGCACACACCCATCCCATTACGGGACCTGCAGGGAGCACAGAGGGAAAACACACACTGTTAGGACAACACTGCACACACCCATCCCATTACGGGGGACCTGCAGGGAGCACAGAGGGAAAACACACACTGTTAGGACAACACTGCACACACCCATCCCATTACGGGGGACCTGCAGGGAGCACAGAGGAAAACACACACTGTTAGGACAACACTGCACACACCCATCCCATTACGGGGGACCTGCAGGGAGCACAGAGGGAAAACACACACTGTTAGGACAACACTGCACACACCCATCCCATTACGGGGGACCTGCAGGGAGCACAGAGGGAAAACACACACTGTTAGGACAACACTGCACACACCCATCCCATTACGGGGGACCTGCAGGGAGCACAGAGGGAAAACACACACTGTTAGGACAACACTGCACACACCCATCCCATTACGGGGACCTGCAGGGAGCACAGAGGGAAAACACACACTGTTAGGACAACACTGCACACACCCATCCCATTACGGGGGACCTGCAGGGAGCACAGAGGGAAAACACACACTGTTAGGACAACACTGCACACACCCATCCCATTACGGGGGACCTGCAGGGAGCACAGAGGGAAAACACACACTGTTAGGACAACACTGCACACACCCATCCCATTACGGGGGACCTGCAGGGAGCACAGAGGGAAAACACACACTGTTAGGACAACACTGCACACACCCATCCCATTACGGGGGACCTGCAGGGAGCACAGAGCGAAAACACACACTGTTAGGACAACACTGCACACACCCATCCCATTACGGGGGACCTGCAGGGAGCACAGAGGGAAAACACACACTGTTAGGACAACACTGCACACACCCATCCCATTACGGGGGACCTGCAGGGAGCACAGAGGGAAAACACACACTGTTAGGACAACACTGCACACACCCATCCCATTACGGGGGACCTGCAGGGGGCACAGAGGGAAAACACACACTGTTAGGACAACACTGCACACACCCATCCCATTACGGGGGGACCTGCAGGGGGCACAGAGGGAAAACACACACTGTTAGGACAACACTGCACACACCCATCCCATTACGGGGGGACCTGCAGGGGGCACAGAGGGAAAACACACACTGTTAGGACAACACTGCACACACCCATCCCATTACGGGGACCTGCAGGGGGCACAGAGGGAAAACACACACTGTTAGGACAACACTGCACACACCCATCCCATTACGGGGGACCTGCAGGGAGCACAGAGGGAAACACACACTGTTAGGACAACACTGCACACACCCATCCCATTACGGGGGGACCTGCAGGGGAGCACAGAGGAAAACACACACTGTTAGGACAACACTGCACACACCCATCCCATTACGGGGGACCTGCAGGGAGCACAGAGGGAAAACACACACTGTTAGGACAACACTGCACACACCCATCCCATTACGGGGGACCTGCAGGGAGCACAGAGGGAAAACACACACTGTTAGGACAACACTGCACACACCCATCCCATTACGGGGGACCTGCAGGGAGCACAGAGGGAAAACACACACTGTTAGGACAACACTGCACACACCCATCCCATTACGGGGGACCTGCAGGGAGCACAGAGGGAAAACACACACTGTTAGGACAACACTGCACACACCCATCCCATTACGGGGGACCTGCAGGGAGCACAGAGGGAAAACACACACTGTTAGGACAACACTGCACACACCCATCCCATTACGGGGGACCTGCAGGGAGCACAGAGGAAAAACACACACTGTTAGGACAACACTGCACACACCCATCCCATTACGGGGGGACCTGCAGGGAGCACAGAGGGAAAACACACACTGTTAGGACAACACTGCACACACCCATCCCATTACGGGGGACCTGCAGGGAGCACAGAGGGAAAACACACACTGTTAGGACAACACTGCACACACCCATCCCATTACGGGGGACCTGCAGGGAGCACAGAGGGAAAACACACACTGTTAGGACAACACTGCACACACCCATCCCATTACGGGGGACCTGCAGGGAGCACAGAGGGAAACACACACTGTTAGGACAACACTGCACACACCCATCCCATTACGGGGGACCTGCAGGGAGCACAGAGGGAAAACACACACTGTTAGGACAACACTGCACACACCCATCCCATTACGGGGGACCTGCAGGGAGCACAGAGGGAAAACACACACTGTTAGGACAACACTGCACACACCCATCCCATTATGGGGGACCTGCAGGGAGCACAGAGGGAAAAACACACACTGTTAGGACAACACTGCACACACCCATCCCATTACGGGGGACCTGCAGGGAGCACAGAGGGAAAACACACACTGTTAGGACAACACTGCACACACCCATCCCATTACGGGGGACCTGCAGGGAGCACAGAGGAAAACACACACTGTTAGGACAACACTGCACACACCCATCCCATTACGGGGGGACCTGCAGGGAGCACAGAGGGAAAACACACACTGTTAGGACAACACTGCACACACCCATCCCATTACGGGGGACCTGCAGGGAGCACAGAGGGAAAACACACACTGTTAGGACAACACTGCACACACCCATCCCATTACGGGGACCTGCAGGGAGCACAGAGGAAAAACACACACTGTTAGGACAACACTGCACACACCCATCCCATTACGGGGGACCTGCAGGGAGCACAGAGGGAAAACACACACTGTTAGGACAACACTGCACACACCCATCCCATTACGGGGGACCTGCAGGGAGCACAGAGGGAAAACACACACTGTTAGGACAACACTGCACACACCCATCCCATTACGGGGGACCTGCAGGGAGCACAGAGGGAAAACACACACTGTTAGGACAACACTGCACACACCCATATGACAAGATCACAAGGTTTGGCACGGGTCCTCACATCCTCTAAACGTTCTACAGCTGCACCATCGAGAGCATTTTGACTGGCTGCATCACCGCCTGGTACGGCAACTGCTTGGCGTCCGACCGCAAGGTGCTAGAAGAGTATTGTGTACAGGCCAGCCCATCACTGGGGCCCAGCTCCCTGCCTTCCAGGACCTCAATACCAGGCGGTGTCAGAGGAAGGCCCAAATAATTGTAAAAGACTCCAGCCACCCAAGTCATAGACTGTTCTTTCTGCTACCGCATGGCAAGTGGTACCGATGCACCAAGTCTGGAACCAACAGGACCCTGAACAGTGTCTACCCCCAAGCCATAAGACTGATAAATAGTTAGTTAAATATTAAACCAAATAGCTACCCGGACTATTTGCACTGAACCTTTTTTGACTACCTCTTTTGACTCATCACATACGTTGCTGCTACTGTTTTATCTATCCTGTTGCCTAGTCACTTTACACCTACCTATATGTACATATCTACCTCAATAACCTTGTACCCCTGCACATTGACTCGGTACTGGTAACCTGTGTATATGGCCAAGTTATCGTTGTTCATTGTGTATTTATTCCTCATTATTTATCCATATTTTTCTCTGCATTGTTGGGAAGGGCCCGTAAGCGTTTCACTGTTAGTCTACACCTGTTGTTTACGAAGCATGTGACAAATAAAATTTGATTATATTTTTTGATTGGAGGTGCTGGAGATCGAAGAATATGTTTAAAGTAAATGAAGACTCACCATTTCATCAATCATCATCCCAGAAGTTAACCCTGGTCTGGAGTATCATTAACCCTGGTCGGGAGTATCATTAACCCTGGTCGGGATTATCATTAACCCTGGTCTGGAGTATCATTAACCCTGGTCGGGAGTATCATTAACCCTGGTCGGGAGTATCATTAACCCTGGTCGGGAGTATCATTAACCCTGGTCTGGAGTATCATTAACCCTGGTCTGGAGTATCATTAACCCTGGTCTGGAGTATCATTAACCCTGGTCGGGAGTATCATTAACCCTGGTCGGGAGTATCATTAACCCTGGTCGGGAGTATCATTAACCCTGGTCTGGAGTATCATTAACCCTGGTCTGGAGTATCATTAACCCTGGTCTGGAGTATCATTAACCCTGGTCGGGAGTATCATTAACCCTGGTCGGGAGTATCATTAACCCTGGTCTGGAGTATCATTAACCCTGGTCTGGAGTATCATTAACCCTGGTCTGGAGTATCATTAACCCTGGTCGGGAGTATCATTAACCCTGGTCTGGAGTATCATTAACCCTGGTCTGGAGTATCATTAACCCTGGTCGGGAGTATCATTAACCCTGGTCGGGAGTATCATTAACCCTGGTCTGGAGTATCATTAACCCTGGTCTGGAGTATCATTAACCCTGGTCTGGAGTATCATTAACCCTGGTCGGGAGTATCATTAACCCTGGTCGGGAGTATCATTAACCCTGGTCTGGAGTATCATTAACCCTGGTCTGGAGTATCATTAACCCTGGTCTGGAGTATCATTAACCCTGGTCTGGAGTATCATTAAACCTGGTCGGGAGTATCATTAACCCTGGTCGGGAGTATCATTAACCCTGGTCTGGAGTATCATTAACCCTGGTCTGGAGTATCATTAACCCTGGTCTGGAGTATCATTAACCCTGGTCTGGAGTATCATTAACCCTGGTCGGGAGTATCATTAACCCTGGTCGGGAGTATCATTAACCCTGGTCTGGAGTATCATTAACCCTGGTCGGGAGTATCATTAACCCTGGTCTGGAGTATCATTAACCCTGGTCTGGAGTATCATTAACCCTGGTCTGGAGTATCATTAACCCTGGTCTGGAGTATCATTAACCCTGGTCGGGAGTATCATTAACCCTGGTCTGGAGTATCATTAACCCTGGTCTGGAGTATCATTAACCCTGGGTCTGTAGGTTCTGGGTCTGTATGTTCTGGGTCTGTATGTTCTGGGTCTGGAGGTCTGGGTCTGGAGGTCTGTAGGTCTGGGTCTGGGTCTGGAGGTCTGGGTCTGGGTCTGGGTCTGGAGGTCTGGGTCTGGAGGTCTGGGTCTGGAGGTGTCAGTGACTCACATCAGTGGAGTAAGTCCTCTTGGATCCCTTCTTGCCCTGAGCTGTGACCTGCCAGTGGAGCATCCTGCTGTGGGACATGTCTATGAAGAGCTCCCGTAGGTCCAGCGCACGTACAGAGTCCCATGGCTGTAGTCTACTGACGAGATGTGGGGGCCTCAGGAGCTGGGAGGGGGGCAGAGCAGGAGGAGGTGAGTGAGTGTCTGTGTGTGTGTCTGTGTGTGTGTGTGTGTGTGTGTGTGTGTGTGTGTTTGGTGTGTGTGTGTGTGTGTGTGTGTGTGTGTGTGTGTGTGTGTATGTGTGTGTGTGTGTGGTACCTGTAACAAAGCTAACGGTAGAGCTGTCACAGCAGCTGAGTGGGGATCACCCCACGTCACCATGGTAACACGGAAGTTGTAGTACCAGGCCGGCAACAGATCTGTGACTCTCTGGAGGAGGAGAGAGGGAGAGAGGGAGAGGAGGAGAGGGGGAGAGGGGGAGAGAGGAGAGAGGAAGAGAGAGGGAGAGGAGGAGAGGGGGAGAGGGGGATAGAGGGAGAGGAGGAGAGGGGGAGAGGGGGATAGAGGGAGAGGAGGAGAAGGGGAGAGGGGGAGAGAGGGAGAGAGGGGAGAGGAAGAGAGAGGGAGAGGAGGAGAGGGGGAGAGGGAGAGAGGGAGGAGAGAGGACAGGAGAGGGGGAGAGGAGGAGAGGAGGAGAGGGGGAGAGGAGGAGAGAGGAGAGGAGGAGAGAGGGAGAGGAGGAAAGAGGGGGAGGAGGAGAGAGGGAGAGGAGAGGAGGAGAGAGAGAGGAGAGGAGGAGAGAGGGAGAGCAGAAGAGAGGAAGAGAGAGGAGAGGAGAGGTGGAGAGAGGGGGAGAAGGAGAGAGGGAGAGGAGAGAGGGAGAGGAGTGGAGGAGAGAGAGAGGAGAGGAGGAGAGAGGAGAGGAGAGGTGGAGAGAGGGAGAGTAGGAGAGAGGGAGAGGAGAGGTGGAGAGAGGGAGAGGAGAGGAGGAGAGAGGGAGAGGAGGAGAGACAGAGAGGAGGAGAGAGGGAGAGGAGAGGAGGAGAGAGAGAGGAGAGGAGGAGAGAGGGAGGGAGAGGAGAGGTGGAGAGAGGGAGCGGAGGAGAGAGGGAGAGAGAGAGGGAGAGGAGAGGAGGAGAGAGGGAGGAGAGGAGGAGAGAGGGAGAGGAGAGGTGGAGAGAGGGAGAGGAGGAGAGAGAGAGGAGAGGAGGAGAGAGGTAGAGGAGAGGTGGAGAGAGGGAGAGGAGGAGAGAGGGAGAGGAGAGGAGGAGAGAGGGAGAGGAGAGAGGGAGAGGAGAGGAGGAGAGAGAGAGGGAGAAGGAGAGGAGGGAGGGAGAGGAGAAGAGAGGTGGAGAGAGGGAGAGGAGGAGAGAGAGGAGATGAGGAGAGAGGGAGAGGAGAGGAGGAGAGAGGGAGAGGAGAGGAGGAGAGAGGGAGAGGAGAGGAGGATAGAGAGGAGGAGAGCGGGAGAGGAGAAGAGGAGAGAGGGAGAGGAGGAGAGAGGGAGAGGAGAGGTGGAGAGAGGGAGAGGAGGAGAGAGAGTGAGAGGAGGAGAGAGGGAGAGGAGAGGAGGAGAGAGGGAGAGGAGAGGAGGTGAGAGAGAGGAGAGGAGGAGAGAGGGAGGGGAGAGGAGGAGAGAGAGGAGAGGAGGAGAGAGGGAGAGGAGAGGAGGAGAGAGGGAGGGGAGAGGAGGAGAGAGAGAGAGGAGAGGAGAGAGAGGGGAGAGGAGAGGTGGAGAGAGGGAGAGGAGGAGAGAGAGTGAGAGGAGGAGAGAGAGGGAGAGGAGAGGAGGAGAGAGGGAGAGGAGAGAGGAGGTGAGAGAGAGGGAGAGGAGGAGAGAGGGAGGGGAGAGGAGGAGAGAGAGGAGGAGAGAGGGGAGAGGAGAGGAAGAGAGAGGGAGGGGAGAGGAGGAGAGAGGGAGAGGGAGAGGTGGAGAGAGGGAGAGGAGGAGGGAGAGAGGAGAGAGGGAGAGGAGAGGAGGAGAGAGAGGAGAGAGAGGGGAGGTGAGAGAGAGGAGAGGAGGAGAGAGGGAGGGGAGAGGAGGAGAGAGAGGAGGAGAGAGGGAGAGGAGAGGAGGAGAGAGGGAGAGGAGGAGAGAGGGAGAGGAGAGGTGGACAGAGGGAGAGGAGGAGAGAGGAAGAGAGAGGGGAGAGGAGAGGTGGAGAGAGGGAGAGGGGAGAGAGGGGAGAGGAGGAGAGAGGGAGAGGAGGAGAGAGGGAGAGAGGGAGAGGAGAGGAGGAGAGAGGGAGAGGAGAGGAGGAGAGAGAGAGAGAGAGAGGAGAGGAGGAGAGAGGGAGAGGAGGAAGAGAGAGGGAGAAGAGGATGAGGGAGAGGGAGAGGAGAGAGAGTGAGAGGAGTGAGGGAGAGGAGGAGAGAGGGAGAGGAGAGGAGGAGAGAGGGAGAGGAGAGGAGGAGAGAGGGAGAGGAGTGAGGGAGAGGAGGAGAGAGGGAGCGGAGAGGAGGAGAGAGGGAGAGGAGAGGAGGAGAGAGGGAGAGGAGTGAGGGAGAGGAGGAGAGAGGGAGAGGAGGGAGGTTAGCAATGCTCCACCCTCAGCAGGGTCGGCAGAAACAGGAAAAACTTCAGGGGGAAAGGAGGAGACTGTGACGTGACTTCCAGGTTTGGACGTGCGCCTCGCTGTTTCCAGTCCCCTTGTGAAACATATAGCGGATGCCTTTAGATACTGCCTGTCTTTCTTCCAGATGAAGTTCTTGCAACAAAGTCGACAGACACCACATACCACTTTTGTTACCACTTTGTAGGAGATTCCATTATCACTAGATAACACTAGCTAATATCTGGCTAGCAGCTAGCTACGGCACATGCTAGCTTACTCTCTGAAGTTGTTTCAATCTGAAATATTAACAAGACCACACTCCATCTTAACTCCTCCACATTTACTGAATTGGTTGAAAGTGCAGAAGACAGTTATTGTTTGTCATGACCAGAATGTTGGGGCATCCTCTCAGACCTTTCTTTACACCGCTACGTTAGCTTAGCGATGCTCAGAGCCTAGTAGGTCATGTGATCTAAAATAACATAGCAGGGAGAGAAAGAGCGAGCTAGGGGAGGGGTGAGGCAATGTGAGCCTAGTGACAAATGTCATCTAACATAAAGTACCACCACAACAGCCTGGCTACAACCCTGATACAAGCAGACAGGTGATAGTATATTGGTATTGGTATTTTGGGTATATTGGTATTTTATTTTACTTCTGCTCTTTTTTTCCTCAACACTTTTTTTGTTGTTGTTTTATTTTTACTTTTTTTGTTAAAAATAAATGCACTGTTGGTTAAGGGCTGTAAGTAAGCATTTCACTGTAATGTCTGCACCTGTTGTATTCGGCGCATGTGACCAATACAATTTGATTTGATTTGATTTGATTGGCTAAGGCCCTGCGTCAGGCAGCAGGTGATTGGCTGGGTCAGGGGTTGGGGCGGGGCTAGTTACCACGGATGCGATGACTGAGGCAGTAGCAGCGATCTCGGTAGTACGTGGTCCACTCAGAGGCCAGCGTGACAGGGTTGAAGAAGAATGTCTGCAGGACGTACTTCCTGAACGCCACGTGGTACGGTCTCTGCCACGACAGGATGACTGCCGTCGGGCTCAGAGAATACACCACCAGCTCCCGCACTCCCGTTGGCTCTGGGGACAGACAGACAGACAGACAGACAGACAGACAGACAGACAGACAGACAGACAGACAGACAGACAGACAGACAGACAGACAGACCAGGCAGACAGACAGACAGACAGACAGACAGACAGACAGACAGACAGACAGACAGACAGACAGACAGGCAGGCAGGAATACAGACAGACAGACAGACAGACAGACAGACCAGGCAGACAGACAGACAGACAGACAGACAGACAGACAGACAGACAGACAGACAGACGACCAGACAGACAGACAGACAGACAGACAGACAGACAGACCAGGCAGACAGACAGACAGACAGACAGACAGACAGACAGACAGACAGACAGACAGACGACCAGACAGACAGACAGGCAGACAGACAGACAGACCAGGCAGACAGACAGACAGACAGACAGACAGACAGACAGACAGACAGACCAGACAGACAGACAGACAGTCAATCAGCCGATTAAATCCAAAACCAAAGCAGAGGGGAGGGACTACTAGATGATTCAGCCAATCCATGATTTGATGCGTCCCAAATGGCACCCTATTCCCTATGGGCTCTGGTCTAAAGTAGTGCACTATATAGGGAATAGGGTGCCATTCTCTGGTCTAAAGTAGTGCACTATATAGGGAATAGGGTGCCATTCTCTGGTCTAAAGTAGTGCACTATATAGGGAATAGGGTGCCATTCTCTGGTCTAAAGTAGTGCACTACATAGGGAATAGGGTGCCATTCTCTGGTCTAAAGTAGTACTATATAGGGAATAGGGTGCCATTCTCTGGTCTAAAGTAGTGCACTATATAGGGAATAGGGTGCCATTCTCTGGTCTAAAGTAGTGCACTACATAGGGAATAGGGTGCCATTCTCTGGTCTAAAGTAGTGCACTACATAGGGAATAGGGTGCCATTCTCTGGTCTAAAGTAGTGCACTACATAGGGAATAGGGTGCCATTCTCTGGTCTAAAGTAGTGCACTATATAGGAATAGGGTGCCATTCTCTGGTCTAAAGTAGTGCACTATATAGGGGAATAGGGTGCCATTCTCTGGTCTAAAGTAGTGCACTATATAGGGAATAGGGTGCCATTCTCTGGTCTAAAGTAGTTGCACTACATAGGAAATAGGGTGCCATTCTCTGGTCTAAAGTAGTGCACTATATAGGGAATAGGGTGCCATTCTCTGGTCTAAAGTAGTGCACTATATAGGAATAGGGTGCCATTCTCTGGTCTAAAGTAGTGCACTATATAGGAATAGGGTGCCATTCTCTGGTCTAAAGTAGTGCACTATATAGGGAATAGGGTGCCATTCTCTGGTCTAAAGTAGTGCACTATATAGGGAATAGGGTGCCATTCTCTGGTCTAAAGTAGTGCACTACATAGGAATAGGGTGTCATTCTCTGGTCTAAAGTAGTGCACTATATAGGAATAGGGTGCCATTCTCTGGTCTAAAGTAGTGCACTATATAGGAATAGGGTGCCATTCTCTGGTCTAAAGTAGTGCACTATATAGGGAATAGGGTGCCATTCTCTGGTCTAAAGTAGTGCACTATATAGGGAATAGGGTGCCATTCTCTGGTCTAAGTAGTGCACTATAGGGAATAGGGTGCCATTCTCTGGTCTAAAGTAGTGCACTATATAGGGAATAGGGTGCCATTCTCTGGTCTAAAGTAGTGCACTATATAGGGAATAGGGTGCCATTCTCTGGTCTAAAGTAGTGCACTATATAGGAATAGGGGTGCCATTCTCTGGTCTAAAGTAGTGCACTATATAGGGAATAGGGTGCCATTCTCTGGTCTAAAGTAGTGCACTACATAGGAATAGGGTGCCATTCTCTGGTCTAAAGTAGTGCACTATATAGGGAATAGGGTGCCATTCTCTGGTCTAAAGTAGTGCACTATATAGGGAATAGGTGCCATTCTCTGGTCTAAAGTAGTGCACTATAGGGAATAGGGTGCCATTCTCTGGTCTAAAGTAGTGCACTATATAGGGAATAGGGTGCCATTCTCTGGTCTAAAGTAGTGCACTATATAGGGAATAGGGTGCCATTCTCTGGTCTAAAGTAGTGCACTATATAGGGAATAGGGTGCCATTCTCTGGTCTAAAGTAGTAGCACTATATAGGGAATAGGGTGCCATTCTCTGGTCTAAAGTAGTGCACTATATAGGGAATAGGGTGCCATTCTCTGGTCTAAAGTAGTGCACTATATAGGAATAGGGTGCCATTCTCTGGTCTAAAGTAGTGCACTATATAGGGAATAGGGTGCCATTCTCTGGTCTAAAGTAGTGCACTATATAGGGAATAGGGTGCCATTCTCTGGTCTAAAGTAGTGCACTATATAGGGAATAGGGTGCCATTCTCTGGTCTAAAGTAGTGCACTATATAGGAATAGGGTGCCATTCTCTGGTCTAAAGTAGTGCACTATATAGGGAATAGGGTGCCATTCTCTGGTCTAAAGTTGTGCACTACATAGGGAATAGGATGCCATTCTCTGGTCTAAAGTAGTGCACTATATAGGGAATAGGGTGCCATTCTCTGGTCTAAAGTTGTGCACTACATAGGGAATAGGATGCCATTCTCTGGTCTAAAGTTGTGCACTACATAGGGAATAGGGTGCCGTTTGGTAGTGTCTGGGGGACTCACCGATGTCTATTATAACAGGTTCTGAAGGAGGGCTGATGAGAGGTCCGTTAGTACGGTACACCACCACTCTGTACTGGGCCCCTGGAGTCAGGCTGGACAGGATGTCACTGGTCGTGTTCTCCTGCAACCAATCACAGGGCAGGAACAGGTATCAGGGCGGGTGTTGCAAACTGGGTTAGTGGTGTTTCTGGTGAACTGGATCAGAGCAGTATATTGATAGGTGCCCATAACTGGGTTAGTGGTGTTTCTGGTGAACTGGATCAGAGCAGTATATTGATAGGTGCCCATAACTGGGTTAGTGGTGTTTCTGGTGAACTGGATCAGAGCAGTATATTGATAGGTGCCCATAACTGGGTTAGTGGTGTTACTGGTGAACTGGATCAGAGCAGTATATTGATAGGTGCCCATAACTGGGTTAGTGGTGTTTCTGGTGAACTGGATCAGAGCAGTATATTGATAGGTGCCCATAACTGGGTTAGTGGTGTTTCTGGTGAACTGGATCAGAGCAGTATATTGATAGGTGCACATAACTGGGTTAGTGGTGTTTCTGGTGAACTGGATCAGAGCAGTATATTGATAGGTGCACATAACTGGGTTAGTGGTGTTTCTGGTGAACTGGATCAGAGCAGTATATTGATAAGGTGCACATAACTGGGTTAGTGGTGTTTCTGGTGAACTGGATCAGAGCAGTATATTGATAGGTGCACATAACTGGGTTAGTGGTGTTTCTGGTGAACTGGATCAGAGCAGTATATTGATAGGTGCACATAACTGGGTTAGTGGTGTTTCTGGTGAACTGGATCAGAGCAGTATATTGATAGGTGCCCATAACTGGGTTAGTGGTGTTTCTGATAACTGGCCTACAGTAAGACTTTATTTTTTCCATCTCAGTGTTTCTACTCTCTCCTCTGGAATGGATCCTCTCTAACGTGTTGTGAAACACCCGTGTAGACTAGCAGGCTAGTGAGTCTTACCTCACGGCAGTATGAGTTCTCCATGCTAGCAGGCTAGTGAGTCTTACCTCACTGCAGTATGTGTTCTCCATGCTAGCAGGCTAGTGAGTCTTACCTCACTGCAGTATGAGTTCTCCATGCTAGCAGGCTAGTGAGTCTTACCTCACTGCAGTATGTGTTCTCCATGCTAGCAGGCTAGTGAGTCTTACCTCACTGCAGTATGAGTTCTCCATGCTAGCAGGCTAGTGAGTCTTACCTCACGGCAGTATGAGTTCTCCATGCTAGCAGGCTAGTGAGTCTTACCTCACTGCAGTATGTGTTCTCCATGCTAGCAGGCTAGTGAGTCTTACCTCACTGCAATATGAGTTCTCCATGCTAGCAGGCTAGTGAGTCTTACCTCACTGCATTATGTGTTCTCCATGCTAGCAGGCTAGTGAGTCTTACCTCACTGCAGTATGAGTTCTCCATGCTAGCAGGCTAGTGAGTCTTACCTCACGGCAGTATGAGTTCTCCATGCTAGCAGGCTAGTGAGTCTTACCTCACTGCAGTATGTGTTCTCCATGCTAGCAGGCTAGTGAGTCTTACCTCACTGCAGTATGTGTTCTCCATGCTAGCAGGCTAGTGAGTCTTACCTCACTGCAGTATGAGTTCTCCATGCTAGCAGGCTAGTGAGTCTTACCTCACTGCAGTATGTGTTCTCCATGCTAGCAGGCTAGTGAGTCTTACCTCACTGCAGTATGAGTTCTCCATGCTAGCAGGCTAGTGAGTCTTACCTCACGGCAGTATGAGTTCTCCATGCTAGCAGGCTAGTGAGTCTTACCTCACTGCAGTATGTGTTCTCCATGCTAGCAGGCTAGTGAGTCTTACCTCACTGCAGTATGTGTTCTCCATGCTAGCAGGCTAGTGAGTCTTACCTCACTGCAGTATGAGTTCTCCATGCTAGCAGGCTAGTGAGTCTTACCTCACTGCAGTATGAGTTCTCCATGCTAGCAGGCTAGTGAGTCTTACCTCACTGCAGTATGTGTTCTCCATGCTAGCAGGCTAGTGAGTCTTACCTCACTGCAGTATGAGTTCTCCATGCTAGCAGGCTAGTGAGTCTTACCTCACGGCAGTATGAGTTCTCCATGCTAGCAGGCTAGTGAGTCTTACCTCACTGCAGTATGAGTTCTCCATGCTAGCAGGCTAGTGAGTCTTACCTCACTGCAGTATGAGTTCTCCATGCTAGCAGGCTAGTGAGTCTTACCTCACTGCAGTATGTGTTCTCCATGCTAGCAGGCTAGTGAGTCTTACCTCACCGGCAGTATGTGTTCTCCATGCTAGCAGGCTAGTGAGTCTTACCTCACTGCAGTATGAGTTCTCCATGCTAGCAGGCTAGTGAGTCTTACCTCCCCTGCAGTATGAGTTCTCCATGCTAGCAGGCTAGTGAGTCTTACCTCCCTGCAGTATGAGTTCTCCATGCTAGCAGGCTAGTGAGTCTTACCTCACGGCAGTATGTGTTCTCCATGCTAGCAGGCTAGTGAGTCTTACCTCACTGCAGTATGAGTTCTCCATGCTAGCAGGCTAGTGAGTCTTACCTCCCTGCAGTATGAGTTCTCCATGCTAGCAGGCTAGTGAGTCTTACCTCCCTGCAGTAGAGTTCTCCATGCTAGCAGGCTAGTGAGTCTTACCTCCCTGCAGTATGAGTTCTCCATGCTAGCAGGCTAGTGAGTCTTACCTCCCTGCAGTATGAGTTCTCCATGCTAGCAGGCTAGTGAGTCTTACCTCACGGCAGTATGAGTTCTCCATGCTAGCAGGCTAGTGAGTCTTACCTCCCCTGCAGTATGAGTTCTCCATGCTAGCAGGCTAGTGAGTCTTACCTCCCTGCAGTATGTGTTCTCCATGCTAGCAGGCTAGTGAGTCTTACCTCACGGCAGTATGTGTTCTCCATGCTAGCAGGCTAGTGAGTCTTACCTCACTGCAGTATGAGTTCTCCATGCTAGCAGGCTAGTGAGTCTTACCTCCCTGCAGTATGAGTTCTCCATGCTAGCAGGCTAGTGAGGTCTTACCTCCCTGCAGTATGAGTTCTCCATGCTAGCAGGCTAGTGAGTCTTACCTCCCTGCAGTATGAGTTCTCCATGCTAGCAGGCTAGTGAGTCTTACCTCCCTGCAGCATGAGTTCTCCATGCTAGCAGGCTAGTGAGTCTTACCTCACGGCAGTATGAGTTCTCCATGCTAGCAGGCTAGTGAGTCTTACCTCCCTGCAGTATGAGTTCTCCATGCTAGCAGGCTAGTGAGTCTTACCTCCCTGCAGTATGTGTTCTCCATGCTAGCAGGCTAGTGAGTCTTACCTCCCTGCAGTATGAGTTCTCCATGCTAGCAGGCTAGTGAGTCTTACCTCCCTGCAGTATGAGTTCTCCATGCTAGCAGGCTAGTGAGTCTTACCTCACGGCAGTATGAGGTCTCCATGCTAGCAGGCTAGTGAGTCTTACCTCCCTGCAGTATGAGTTCTCCATGCTAGCAGGCTAGTGAGTCTTACCTCACGGCAGTATGAGTTCTCCATGCTAGCAGGCTAGTGAGTCTTACCTCCCTGCAGTATGTGTTCTCCATGCTAGCAGGCTAGTGAGTCTTACCTCCCTGCAGTATGAGTTCTCCATGCTAGCAGGCTAGTGAGTCTTACCTCCCTGCAGTATGAGGTCTCCATGCTAGCAGGCTGGTGAGTCTTACCTCACTGCAGTATGAGTTCTCCATGCGCTGGCTGAGGCTGGGTCGGAGGCAGGTCAGGGACAGGACTGACACCAGGCTGCCATTGTGGCTCTCGGAGGTCAGGGCCCAGGACACCACTGCAGTACTGGAGCCTAGCAACCTGACACTGACCCCCTGGGGCCGCTCCCGGGGCTGCTCCAGCACCTCTCCACTGGGGCCTGGGGCATTCATTGGTTGATTTGGAATTTATTTGACAATTAAAACATATACAGTAAAACACAGAATTTCAGTTGTAGGCAAGGGTTAGGGTTAGGGTCAGTGTTAGGGTTAGGGTCAGGGTTAGGCTATACATACTGAGATAGAAGGTTAGGGGGTCAGGATTAGGGTCAGGGTTAGGGTCAGGGTTAGGGCTAGGGTTAGGGTCAGGGTTAGGGTCAAGGTCAGGGTTAGGGTCAGGGTTAAGCTATACATACTGAGATGGTTAGGGTCAGGGTTAGGGTCAGGGTCAGGGTTAGGGTCAGGGTCAGGGTTAGGGTCAGGGTCAGGGTCAGGGTTAGGGTCAGGGTTAGGATCAGGCTATACATACTGAGATAGAAGGTCAACCCTGTATAGGCGGTGCTCTCTCTGGCCTCACAGTCTCCTGCAGAGCTCAGTGTGGTGACCTGGACTCTGTAGGTCCCAGGCTCGGTCAGCTCCGTGAAGAACTCATGAGTGTTCTCATCCACCGTGGCCGTCTCTGTGGAGTTACCTGAGGACGGGGGAGAGACAGGGCTCAGAGGGGTTTGATGGGGTGGTTGAAACAGCACAGGGCACAACAGATACCATTCAGCTATTGTCTTCATCTGACAACATAGGAGCCCCTTTACTCCAGGACCCTGAGTAGGAGATCTGATCTAGGATCAGTCTTATTCATTATGATCTAAAAAGGCAAAAAGCCTAACCTATATCAGCACTCCTTTTCTGAGAGTCATTGTGAATACGGTCTAGTGGCCGCAGAGGCCTTTAGCTTTACCGTCTCTGTAGACGTAGACGTTGAATCCGTCGTAGGTGGCCGGGGGTCGGGGGGGGAGCCAGCGCAGCTCCAGCAGTATGGGAGGAAGGCGGGTCGGGGTGACGGAGGTCTCTGGGGACAGGCCCATGGCAGAGCCCGGCTCATTGGAGTCCTCATACTCTGGAACCACCGCGTTCACAAATCCCTCATCCCCGTCCGTAGGGGAGGGGCTACCGGTGGGCTCCGGCCAATAGGGCTGCGTGGCGGTCTCTTCTTCGGTGGTGTTAGAGATAGCGGCGGCGGCGTAGCCCGTGGAGCCGTTGGAGCCCTGAGGGGCGGAGCTGTAGGGGACCTGGGTGGTTCCGCCCACCACCTCCTCTGAGATCACTTCCTGTATCTCCTGGTTCTCCTGTAGTTCCTGTTCCTCTATGAGGGGGACATCCCGCGCCCGCCGGGGCTGGGGGGTGTCCTGGGTCTCCTCGGAGCTAGGGACCCCCCCTGGTAGCACCCTCTGGCTGAGTGGGACGATCTTATGGGAGATGTTGAGGGGAGGGTTGGGAACTGCAGGGAAACACTAACATTAGTATTAGTTTGCCATCTCCATAGATATACCGTTGCTATTTGACTGGTTCAATAACGTCCTGAGTCTGTTCCCCGGTCAATGTACCTGTTTCTGGGTTATGTAGTTAGTTACCTGTCCTGTGTTGCCGGGGCTCGTGGGTTATGTAGTTAGTTACCTGTCCTGTGTTGCCGGGGCTCGTGGGTTATGTAGTTAGTTACCTGTCCTGTGTTGCCGGGGCTCGTGGGTTATGTAGTTAGTTACCTGTCCTGTGTTGCCGGGGCTCGTGGGTTATGTAGTTAGTTACCTGTCCTGTGTTGCTGGGGCTCGTGGGTTATGTAGTTAGTTACCTGTCCTGTGTTGCCGGGGCTCGTGGGTTATGTAGTTAGTTACCTGTCCTGTGTTGCCGGGATCGTGGGTTGTGTAGTTAGTTACCTGTCCTGTGTTGCCGGGCACGTGGGTTATGTAGTTAGTTACCTGTCCTGTGTTGCCGGGGCTCGTGGGTTATGTAGTTAGTTACCTGTCCTGTGTTGCCGGGGCTCGTGGGTTATGTAGTTAGTTACCTGTCCTGTGTTGCCGGGGCTCGGTGGGTTATGTAGTTAGTTACCTGTCCTGTGTTGCCGGGGCTCGTGGGTTATGTAGTTAGTTACCTGTCCTGTGTTGCCGGGCTCGTGGGTTATGTAGTTAGTTACCTGTCCTGTGTTGCCGGGGCTCGTGGGTTATGTAGTTAGTTACCTGTCCTGTGTTGCTGGGGTACATGGGTTATGTAGTTAGTTACCTGTCCTGTGTTGCCGGGGCTCGTGGGTTATGTAGTTAGTTACCTGTCCTGTGTTGCTGGGGTACATGGGTTATGTAGTTAGTTACCTGTCCTGTGTTGCCGGGGCTCGTGGGTTATGTAGTTAGTTACCTGTCCTGTGTTGCCGGGGCTCGTGGGTTATGTAGTTAGTTACCTGTCCTGTGTTGCCGGGGCTCGTGGGTTATGTAGTTAGTTACCTGTCCTGTGTTGCCGGGGCTCGTGGGTTATGTTGTTAGTTACCTGTCCTGTGTTGCCGGGGCTCTGGGTTATGTAGTTAGTTACCTGTCCTGTGTTGCCGGGGCTCGTGGGTTATGTAGTTAGTTACCTGTCCTGTGTTGCCGGGGCTCAAGTGGGTTATGTAGGTAGTTACCTGTCCTGTGTTGCTGGGGTACGTGGGTTATGTAGTTAGTTACCTGTCCTGTGTTGCCGGGGCTCGTGGGTTATGTAGGTAGTTACCTGTCCTGTGTTGCTGGGGTACGTGGGTTATGTAGTTAGTTACCTGTCCTGTGTTGCCGGGGCTCGTGGGTTATGTAGTTAGTTACCTGTCCTGTGTTGCCGGGGCTCGTGGGTTATGTAGTTAGTTACCTGTCCTGTGTTGCCGGGGCTCGTGGGTTATGTAGTTAGTTACCTGTCCTGTGTTGCTGGGGTACATGGGTTATGTAGTTAGTTACCTGTCCTGTGTTGCCGGGGCTTGTGGGGTTATGTAGTTAGTTACCTGTCCTGTGTTGCCGGGGCTCGTGGGTTATGTAGTTAGTTACCTGTCCTGTGTTGCCGGGGCTCGTGGGTTATGTAGTTAGTTACCTGTCCTGAGTTGCCGGGGCTCGTGGGTTATGTAGTTAGTTACCTGTCCTGTGTTGCCGGGGCTCGTGGGTTATGTAGTTAGTTACCTGTCCTGTGTTGCCGGGGCTCGTGGGATATGTAGTTAGTTACCTGTCCTGTGTTGCTGGGGCTCGTGGGTTATGTAGTTAGTTACCTGTCCTGTGTTGCTGGGGCTCGTGGGTTATGTAGTTAGTTACCTGTCCTGAGTTGCCGGGGCTCGTGGGTTATGTAGTTAGTTACCTGTCCTGTGTTGCCGGGGCTCGTGGGATATGTAGTTAGTTACCTGTCCTGTGTTGCCGGGGCTCGTGGGTTATGTAGTTAGTTACCTGTCCTGAGTTGCCGGGGCTCGTGGGTTATGTAGTTAGTTACCTGTCCTGTGTTGCCGGGGCTCGTGGGTTATGTAGTTAGTTACCTGTCCTGAGTTGCCGGGGCTCGTGGGTTATGTAGTTAGTTACCTGTCCTGTGTTGCCGGGGCTCGTGGGTTATGTAGTTAGTTACCTGTCCTGTGTTGCCGGGGCTCGTGGGTTATGTAGGTAGTTACCTGTCCTGTGTTGCCGGGGCTCGTGGGTTATGTAGTTAGTTACCTGTCCTGAGTTGCCGGGGATCGTGGGTTATGTAGTTAGTTACCTGTCCTGTGTTGCTGGGGCTCGTGGGTTATGTAGTTAGTTACCTGTCCTGTGTTGCCGGGGCTCGTGGGTTATGTAGTTAGTTACCTGTCCTGTGTTGCTGGGGCTCGTGGGTTATGTAGTTAGTTACCTGTCCTGTGTTGCCGGGGCTCGTGGGTTATGTAGTTAGTTACCTGTCCTGTGTTGCCGGGGCTCGTGGGTTATGTAGTTAGTTACCTGTCCTGTGTTGCCGGGCTCGTGGGTTATGTAGTTAGTTACCTGTCCTGTGTTGCCGGGGCTCGTGGGTTATGTAGTTAGTTACCTGTCCTGTGTTGCCGGGGCTCGTGGGTTATGTAGTTAGTTACCTGTCCTGTGTTGCCGGGGCTCGTGGGTTATGTAGGTAGTTACCTGTCCTGTGTTGCTGGGGTACGTGGGTTATGTAGTTAGTTACCTGTCCTGTGTTGCGGGGATCGTGGGTTATGTAGGTAGTTACCTGTCCTGTGTTGCTGGGGTACGTGGGTTATGTAGTTAGTTACCTGTCCTGTGTTGCCGGGGCTCGTGGGTTATGTAGTTAGTTACCTGTCCTGTGTTGCCGGGGCTCGTGGGTTATGTAGTTAGTTACCTGTCCTGTGTTGCCGGGGCTCGTGGGTTATGTAGTTAGTTACCTGTCCTGTGTTGCTGGGGTACATGGGTTATGTAGTTAGTTACCTGTCCTGTGTTGCCGGGGCTTGTGGGTTATGTAGTTAGTTACCTGTCCTGTGTTGCCGGGGCTCGTGGGTTATGTAGTTAGTTACCTGTCCTGTGTTGCCGGGGCTCGTGGGTTATGTAGTTAGTTACCTGTCCTGAGTTGCCGGGGCTCGTGGGTTATGTAGTTAGTTACCTGTCCTGTGTTGCCGGGGCTCGTGGGTTATGTAGTTAGTTACCTGTCCTGTGTTGCCGGGGCTCGTGGGTTATGTAGTTAGTTACCTGTCCTGTGTTGCTGGGGCTCGTGGGTTATGTAGTTAGTTACCTGTCCTGTGTTGCTGGGGCTCGTGGGTTATGTAGTTAGTTACCTGTCCTGAGTTGCCGGGCTCGTGGGTTATGTAGTTAGTTACCTGTCCTGTGTTGCCGGGGCTCGTGGGATATGTAGTTAGTTACCTGTCCTGTGTTGCCGGGGATCGTGGGTTATGTAGTTAGTTACCTGTTCTGAGTTGCCGGGGCTCGTGGGTTATGTAGTTAGTTACCTGTCCTGTGTTGCCGGGGCTCGTGGGTTATGTAGTTAGTTACCTGTCCTGTGTTGCTGGGGCTCGTGGGTTATGTAGTTAGTTACCTGTCCTGAGTTGCCGGGGCTCGTGGGTTATGTAGTTAGTTACCTGTCCTGTGTTGCCGGGGCTCGTGGGATATGTAGTTAGTTACCTGTCCTGTGTTGCCGGGGATCGTGGGTTATGTAGTTAGTTACCTGTCCTGAGTTGCCGGGGCTCGTGGGTTATGTAGTTAGTTACCTGTCCTGTGTTGCCGGGGCTCGTGGGTTATGTAGTTAGTTACCTGTCCTGAGTTGCCGGGGCTCGTGGGTTATGTAGTTAGTTACCTGTCCTGTGTTGCCGGGGCTCGTGGGTTATGTAGTTAGTTACCTGTCCTGTGTTGCCGGGGCTCGTGGGTTATGTAGGTAGTTACCTGTCCTGTGTTGCCGGGGCTCGTGGGTTATGTAGTTAGTTACCTGTCCTGAGTTGCCGGGGATCGTGGGTTATGTAGTTAGTTACCTGTCCTGTGTTGCTGGGGCTCGTGGGTTATGTAGTTAGTTACCTGTCCTGTGTTGCCGGGGCTCGTGGGTTATGTAGTTAGTTACCTGTCCTGAGTTGCTAGGGCTCGTGGGTTATGTGAGTTAGTTACCTGTCCTGTGTTGCCGGGGCTCGTGGGTTATGTAGTTAGTTACCTGTCCTGTGTTGCCGGGGCTCGTGGGTTATGTAGTTAGTTACCTGTCCTGTGTTGCCGGGGTCTCGTGGGTTATGTAGTTAGTTACCTGTCCTGTGTTGCCGGGGCTCGTGGGTTATGTAGTTAGTTACCTGTCCTGTGTTGCTGGGGCTCGTGGGTTATGTAGTTAGTTACCTGTCCTGTGTTGCCGGGGCTCGTGGGTTATGTAGTTAGTTACCTGTCCTGTGTTGCCGGGGCTCGTGGGTTATGTAGTTAGTTACCTGTCCTGTGTTGCTGGGGTACATGGGTCAGGTCGCTGCGTCGGACCAGTGTGGTTCTGTTGACTGTAGCTTCAGAGATCAGCTGGAAGGAGATGTTGCTGTAACACGTCCCGGGAGCCAGTGTTTAAACACAGTCTTTCCTTTATAGAAGTCTATAACACAGAACACAGGTAGCTTAGTGGTTAAGAGCGTTGTGCCAGTAACCGAAAGGTCGCTGGTTCTAATCCCCGAGCCGACTAGGTGAAGAATCTGTCGATGTGCCCTTGAGCAAGGCACTTAACCCTAATTGCTCCTGTATGTTGCTCTGGATAAGAGCGTCTGCTAAATGACTAAAATGTAAATGTAAACACATTAGTCTTCCCATTGTAGAAGTCTATAACACAGAACAGTCTGCTTTATAGACATTTGAGGACAGAACACATTAGTCTTCCCATTGTAGAAGTCTATAACACAGAACAGTCTGCTTTATAGACATTTGAGGACAGAACACATTAGTCTTCCCATTGTAGAAGTCTATAACACAGAACAGTCTGCTTTATAGACATTTGAGGACAGAACACATTAGTCTTCCCATTGTAGAAGTCTATAACACAGAACAGTCTGCTTTATAGACATTTGAGGACAGAACACATTAGTCTTCCCATTGTAGAAGTCTATAACACAGAACAGTCTGCTTTATAGACATTTGAGGACAGAACACATTAGTCTTCCCATTGTAGAAGTCTATAACACAGAACAGTCTGCTTTATAGACATTTGAGGACAGAACACATTAGTCTTCCCATTGTAGAAGTCTATAACACAGAACAGTCTGCTTTATAGAAATTTGAGGACAGAACACATTAGTCTTCCCATTGTAGAAGTCTATAACACAGAACAGTCTGCTTTATAGACATTTGAGGACAGAACACATTAGTCTTCCCATTGTAGAAGTCTATAACACAGAACAGTCTGCTTTATAGACATTTGAGGACAGAACACATTAGTCTTCCCATTGTAGAAGTCTATAACACAGAACAGTCTGCTTTATAGACATTTGAGGACAGAACACATTAGTCTTCCCATTGTAGAAGTCTATAACACAGAACAGTCTGCTTTATAGACATTTGAGGACAGAACACATTAGTCTTCCACTTGTGTTTCTGATCAGGAAACACTGAAGTCTGATTTGGATTGGTGTGTCTGCCCCAAACATGACCTAATACAGACCTGCTAAACTCAGTGGATTCAACACTGAACTGCTCTGGATTGGTGTGTCTGCCCCAAACATGACCTAATACAGACCTGCTAAACTCAGTGGATTCAACACTGAACTGCTCTGGATTGGTGTGTCTGCCCCAAACATGACCTAATACAGACCTGCTAAACTCAGTGGATTCAACACTGAACTGCTCTGGATTGGTGTGTCTGCCCCAAACATGACCTAATACAGACCTGCTAAACTCAGTGGATTCAACACTGAACTGCTCTGGATTGGTGTGTCTGCCCCAAACATGACCTAATACAGACCTGCTAAACTCAGTGGATTCAACACTGAACTGCTCTGGATTGGTGTGTCTGCCCCAAACATGACCTAATACAGACCTGCTAAACTCAGTGGATTCAACACTGAACTGCTCTGGATTGGTGTGTCTGCCCCAAACATGACCTAATACAGACCTGCTAAACTCAGTGGATTCAACACTGAACTGCTCTGGATTGGTGTGTCTGCCCCAAACATGACCTAATACAGACCTGCTAAACTCAGTGGATTCAACACTGAACTGCTCTGGATTGGTGTGTCTGCCCCAAACATGACCTAATACACACCTGCTAAACTCAGTGGATTCAACACTGAACTGCTCTGGATTGGTGTGTCTGCCCCAAACATGACCTAATACAGACCTGCTAAACTCAGTGGATTCAACACTGAACTGCTCTGGATTGGTGTGTCTGCCCCAAACATGACCTAATACACACCTGCTAAACTCAGTGGATTCAACACTGAACTGCTCTGGATTGGTGTGTCTGCCCCAAACATGACCTAATACAGACCTGCTAAACTCAGTGGATTCAACACTGAACTGCTCTGGATTGGTGTGTCTGCCCCAAACATGACCTAATACAGACCTGCTAAACTCAGTGGATTCAACACTGAACTGCTCTGGATTGGTGTGTCTGCCCCAAACATGACCTAATACAGACCTGCTAAACTCAGTGGATTCAACACTGAACTGCTCTGGATTGGTGTGTCTGCCCCAAACATGACCTAATACAGACCTGCTAAACTCAGTGGATTCAACACTGAACTGCTCTGGATTGGTGTGTCTGCCCCAAACATGACCTAATACAGACCTGCTAAACTCAGTGGATTCAACACTGAACTGCTCTGGATTGGTGTGTCTGCCCCAAACATGACCTAATACAGACCTGCTAAACTCAGTGGATTCAACACTGAACTGCTCTGGATTGGTGTGTCTGCCCCAAACATGACCTAATACAGACCTGCTAAACTCAGTGGATTCAACACTGAACTGCTCTGAACAGGCTATTCAGCTTTCACCTGTTGATCCAGTCTGTCCAGCCAGAGGCCTCACCTTTATAGAGCATGGATCTCTGCTCCCGGCCCTCTGCGTAGCTGATGTTGACCCGACTGAAGACGTTGTTCTCTGGGGAGCTGATCTCAAACACCACCCCTGTCTCTGGAGCCTCTCCGTAGTCTGAGATCACCACACTGTCCACCGGACGTGGCTCTGCGGGGGGGACAGACAGACAGACAGCAGATACACATCAGGACTGACTGACTGCCTGGTGTAGGGACACAACGACCACTACAACCTCCACAGGGAAGAGAAGAGAGATGAGGGCCAACAAGGCAAGCACATAGTGGATCTATGAGAGAACAGAGACTGGTCTAAAACATCCAGTACTGAGGTGGATTCAGACCAGTTCTTCAGCCTGAAACGATGAAGACAACACAACCATGTTCTTACTGCTGAGAACAGCTACAGTCTGGACGGACTGGGACCAGGTCTTTCCCTGTCTGAATACTTACTGCTGAGAACAGCTACAGTCTGGACGGACTGGGACCAGGTCTTTCCCCTGTCTGAATACTTACTGCTGAGAACAGCTACAGTCTGGACGGACTGGGACCAGGTCTTCCCTGTCTGAATACTTACTGGTGAGAACAGCTACAGTCTGGACGGACTTGGACCAGGTCTTTCCCTGTCTGAGCAGCAGGCTAACGGTGTAGCAGAGTCCGTGGTAGGAGGAGTTAAAGACCAGCGGGGTCGCGGTGGGGTCGGTCAGGTTCAGGAACGGCAGCAGGTGCGTTCGGGGCTCGCCCATCACCCGGGCAGCGTACCCCGTCACGTTCTCCCGCAGGTCAGACTGCTCCAGGGTCGCTACGATCCAGTCCTCCTCTTTAACTGACACCTGGAAGGACACGATGGTCTGGAGGAGAGAGAGAGGAGAGAGAGAGGGCTGGTTAGTCTCCAGGAATGGCGCAATATGTTCACTACAGGGAAACATTACGTCCTGGTCCTCAGGGAACCACAACAGGGAAACATTACATCCTGGTCCTCAGGGAACCACTACAGGGAAACATTACATCCTGGTCCTCAGAGAACCACTACAGGGAAACATTACGTCCTGGTCCTCAGGGAACCACAACAGGGAAACATTACATCCTGGTCCTCAGGGAACCACTACAGGGAAACATTACATCCTGGTCCTCAGTGAACCACTACAGGGAAACATTACATCCTGGTCCTCAGGGAACCACTACAGGGAAACATTACATCCTGGTCCTCAGGGAACCACTACAGGGAAACATTACATCCTGGTCCTCAGGGAACCACCACAGGGAAACATTACATCCTGGTCCTCAGAGAACCACTACAGGGAAACATTACATCCTGGTCCTCAGGGAACCACTACAGGGAAACATTACATCCTGGTCCTCAGGGAACCACTACAGGGAAACATTACATCCTGGTCCTCAGAGAACCACTACAGGGAAACATTACATCCTGGTCCTCAGGGAACCACTACAGGGAAACATTACATCCTGGTCCTCAGGGGAACCACTACAGGGAAACATTACATCCTGGTCCTCAGGGAACCACTACAGGGAAACATTACATCCTGGTCCTCAGGGAACCACTACAGGGAAACATTACATCCTGGTCCTCAGGGAACCACTACAGGGAAACATTACATCCTGGTCCTCAGGGAACCACTACAGGGAAACATTACATCCTGGTCCTCAGGGAACCACTACAGGGAAACATTACATCCTGGTCCTCAGGGAACCACTACAGGGAAACATTACATCCTGGTCCTCAGGGAACCACTACAGGGAAACATTACATCCTGGTCCTCAGGGAACCACTACAGGGAAACATTACATCCTGGTCCCCAGGGAACCACTACAGGGAAACATTACATCCTGGTCCTCAGGGAACCACTACAGGGAAACATTACATCCTGGTCCCCAGGGATCCACTACAGGGAAATATTACATCCTGGTCCTCAGGGAACCACTACAGGGAAACATTACATCCTGGTCCTCAGGGAACCACTACAGGGAAACATTACATCCTGGTCCTCAGGGAACCACAATAGGGAAACATTACATCCTGGTCCTCAGGGAACCACTACAGGGAAACATTACATCCTGGTCCTCAGGGAACCACTACAGGGAAACATTACAACCTGGTCCTCAGGGAACCACTACAGGGAAACATTACATCCTGGTCCTCAGGGAACCACTACAGGGAAACATTACATCCTGGTCCTCAGGGAACCACTACAGGGAAACATTACATCCTGGTCCTCAGGGAACCACTACAGGGAAACATTACATCCTGGTCCTCAGGGAACCACTACAGGGAAACATTACATCCTGGTCCTCAGGGAACCACTACAGGGAAACATTACATCCTGGTCCTCAGGGAAGCATTACATCCTGGTCCTGGTTAACAGCCTAGAGTAAAATGCCCTCCTCCCCACCAGGTAGCAGTCGCCAGGAGGGTTGGTGATAAAACACCCATCTGTTTCTTCCCCTCTCTCCAAAATACTACTGACTCTCAGGGGAACACTCTGAAGCTCCACACAGTATCCCCTCCCTCCCCAGGTTCCTCACTGTATATCCTGCTTCACTCCCCCCACCCCTCTAAGTATCTCTGTGTGTTCTGTCTCTTCACCCCTCTAAGTGTCTCTGTGTGTTCTGTCTCCCCCCACCCTCTAAGTATCTCTGTGTGTTCTGTCTCTTCCCCCTCTAAGTATCTCTGTGTGTTCTGTCTCTTCCCCCCCTCTAAGTATCTCTGTGTGTTCTGTCTCTTCCCCCTCTAAGTATCTCTGTGTGTTCTGTCTCTCCCCCCTCTAAGTATCTCTGTGTGTTCTGTCTCTTCCCCTCTAAGTATCTCTGTGTGTTCTGACTCTTCACCCCCTCTAAGTATATCTGTGTGTTCTGTCTCTTCCCCCCTCTAAGTATCTCTGTGTGTTCTGTCTCTTCCCCCTCTAAGTATCTCTGTGTGTTCTGTCTCTTCCCCCCTCTAAGTATCTCTGTATGTTCTGTCTCTCCCCCTCTAAGTATATCTGTGTGTTCTGTCTCTTCCCCCTCTAAGTATCTCTGTGTGTTCTGACTCTTCACCCCCTCTAAGTATATCTGTGTGTTCTGTCTCTTCCCCCTCTAAGTATCTCTGTGTGTTCTGACTCTTCACCCCCTCTAAGTATATCTGTGTGTTCTGTCTCTTCCCCCTCTAAGTATCTCTGTGTGTTCTGTCTCTCCCCCTCTAAGTATCTCTGTGTGTTCTGTCTCTTCACCCCCCTCTAAGTATCTCTGTATGTTCTGTCTCTTCACCCCTCTAAGTATCTCTGTGTGTTCTGTCTCTCCCCCCTCTAAGTATCTCTGTGTGTTCTGTCTCTTCACCCCCTCTAAGTATCTCTGTGTGTTCTGTCTCTTCACCCCCTCTAAGTATCTCTGTGTGTTCTGTCTCTTCACCCCCTCTAAGTATCTCTGTGTGTTCTGTCTCTTCACCCCCTCTAAGTATCTCTGTGTGTTCTGTCTCTCCCCCTCTAAGTATCTCTGTGTGTTCTGTCTCTTCACCCCCTCTAAGTATCTCTGTGTGTTCTGTCTCTTCCCCCCTCTAAGTATCTCTGTGTGTTCTGTCTCTCCCCCCTCTAAGTATCTCTGTGTGTTCTGTCTCTTCCCCCTCTAAGTATCTCTGTGTGTTCTGTCTCTCCCCCTCTAAGTATCTCTGTGTGTTCTGTCTCTTCTCCCCCTCTAAGTATCTCTGTGTGTTCTGTCTCTTCCTCCCTCTAAGTATCTCTGTGTGTTCTGTCTCTCCCCCCTCTAAGTATCTCTGTGTGTTCTGTCTCTTCCCCCCTCTAAGTATCTCTGTGTGTTCTGTCTCTTCCCCCCTCTAAGTATCTCTGTGTGTTCTGTCTCTTCCCCCCTCTAAGTATCTCTGTGTGTTCTGTCTCTTCACCCCCTCTAAGTATCTCTGTGTGTTCTGTCTCTCCCCCTCTAAGTATCTCTGTGTGTTCTGTCTCTTCCCCCTCTAAGTATCTCTGTGTGTTCTGTCTCTTCCCCCTCTAAGTATCTCTGTGTGTTCTGTCTCTTCCCCCTCTAAGTATCTCTGTGTGTTCTGTCTCTTCCCCCCTCTAAGTATCTCTGTGTGTTCTGTCTCTTCCCCCTCTAAGTATCTCTGTGTGTTCTGTCTCTTCCCCCTCTAAGTATCTCTGTATGTTCTGTCTCCTCCCCCCCTCTAAGTATCTCTGTATGTTCTGTCTTTTCACCCCCTCTTAAAATCTCTGTATGTTCTGTCTCTTCACCCCCTCTAAGTATCTCTGTGTGTTCTGTCTCTTCACCCCCTCTAAGTATCTCTGTGTGTTCTGTCTCTCCCCCCCTCTAAGTATATCTGTGTGTTCTGTCTCCTCCCCCCCTCTAAGTATCTCTGTATGTTCTGTCTTTTCACCCCCTCTTAAAATCTCTGTATGTTCTGTCTCTCCCCCCTCTAAGTATCTCTGTATGTTCTGTCTCCCCCCCCTCTAAGTATCTCTGTATGTTCTGTCTCTTCACCCCCCTCTAAGTATCTCTGTGTGTTCTGTCTCTTCACCCCCCTCTAAGTATCTCTGTGTGTTCTGTCTCTCCCCCCCCCTCTAAGTATCTCTGTGTGTTCTGTCTCTTCCCCTCTATGTATCTCTGTGTGTTCTGTCTCTTCACCCCTCTAAGTATCTCTGTGTGTTCTGTCTCTCCCCCCCTCTAAGTATCTCTGTGTGTTCTGTCTCTTCACCCCTTCTAAGTATCTCTGTATGTTCTGTCTCTCCCCCCCTCTAAGTATATCTGTGTGTTCTGTCTCCCCCCCCTCTAAGTATCTCTGTGTGTTCTGTCGCTTCCCCAGAGAACTGGGATGTCTCTATCTCTGTGTGTTCTGTCTCTTCCCCAGAGAACTGGGATGTCTCTATCTCTGTGTGTTCTGTCTCTTCCCCAGAGAACTGGGATGTCTCTATCTCTGTGTGTTCTGTCTCTTCCCCAGAGAACTGGGATGTCTCTATCTCTGTGTGTTCTGTCTCTTCCCCAGAGAACTGGGATGTCTCTATCTCTGTGTGTTCTGTCTCTTCACCCCCTCTAAGTATCTCTGTGTGTTCTGTCTCTTCACCCCCTCTAAGTATCTCTGTGTGTTCTGTCTCTTCACTCCCTCTAAGTATGTCTGTGTGTTCTGTCTCTCCCCCCCCCCTCTAAGTATCTCTGTGTGTTCTGTCTCTTCCCCCCCTCTAAGTATCTCTGTGTGTTCTGTCTCTCCCCCCTCTAAGTATCTCTGTGTGTTCTGTCTCTTCCCCCTAAGTATCTCTGTGTGTTCTGTCTCTTCCCCCCCTCTAAGTATCTCTGTGTGTTCTGTCTCGTCCCCAGAGAACTGGGATGTCTCTATCTCTGTGTGTTCTGTCTCTTCCCCAGAGAACTGGGATGTCTCTATCTCTGTGTGTTCTGTCTCTTCCCCAGAGAACTGGGATGTCTCTATCTCTGTGTGTTCTGTCTCGTCCCCAGAGAACTGGGATGTCTCTACAGTCTCTGCAGTTTGACCAGTAGCTTCTGTCGTCTCCCTCCCTGCTGTGTTCTAAGATCTGGTCCAGCGCCGTTCAGCTTCAGTGATCAGACGCCCACTGACGGTTAGTCTCGCTGCGAGACAAAGGCAGAGAGGAGAGGAGACAGAGGTTGAGATGGAGGCTGAGGCTGTCGCCCTCGACAATGATACAGATCTCCCGATCTGAGAGATGAAAGAACAGCCCTGTCGGAGGAACAGCTGAGAGGAGCATTATTCCTCAACGCAGTCTGTCAACAGAGAGTTCCATTCCCAGCCTTCCCTTTCCTGGTCAGAATGTCATTAGTCTCACTGCAGTGTGTCTAGCTGCCCCCCTAACCCTTCCTTCCCTGTTCTGCCAAGGCTGACACCCTCCTTCCCCTTCACTGCCTCCCCTAACCCTTCCTTCCCTGTTCTGCCAAGGCTGACACCCTCCTTCCCCTTCACTGCCCCCCCTAACCCTTCCTTCCCTGTTCTGCCAAGGCTGACACCCTCCTGCCCCTTCACTGCCCCCTAACCCTTCCTTCCCTGTTCTGCCAAGGCTGACACCCTCCTGCCCCCTTCACTGCCTCCCCTAACCCCTTCCTTCCCTGTTCTGCCTAGGCTGACACCCCTCCTGCCCCCTTCACTGCCCCCCCCTAACCCTTCCTTCCCTGTTCTGCCAAGGCTGACACCCTCCTGCCCCCCTTCACTGCCTCCCCTAACCCTTCCTTCCCTGTTCTGCCTAGGCTGACACCCTCCTGCCCCCCTTCACTGCCCCCCCCTAACCCTTCCTTCCCTGTTCTGCCAAGGCTGACACCCTCCTGCCCCCTTCACTGCCCCCCCTAACCCTTCCTTCCCTGTCCTGCCAAGGCTGACACCCTCCTGCCCCCTTCACTGCCCCCCCCTAACCCTTCCTTCCCTGTTCTGCCTAGGCTGACACCCTCCTGCCCCCTTCACTGCCCCCCTAACCCTTCCTTCCCCTGTTCTGCCAAGGCTGACACCCTCCTGCCCCCTTCACTGCCCCCCTAACCCTTCCTTCCCTGTTCTGCCTAGGCTGACACCCTCCTGCCCCTTCACTGCCCCCCCCTAACCCTTCCTTCCCTGTTCTGCCAAGGCTGACACCCTCCTGCCCCCTTCACTGCCCCCCTAACCCTTCCTTCCCTGTTCTGCCAAGGCTGACACCCTCCTGCCCCCCTTCACTGCCCCCTAACCCTTCCTTCCCTGTTCTGCCTAGGCTGACACCCTCCTGCCCCCCTTCACTGCCCCCTAACCCTTCCTTCCCTGTTCTGCCTAGGCTGACACCCTCCTGCCCCCCTTCACTGCCCCCCCCTAACCCTTCCTTCCCTGTCCTGCCAAGGCTGACACCCTCCTGCCCCCTTCACTGCCCCCCCCTAACCCTTCCTTCCCTGTTCTGCCAAGGCTGACACCCTCCTGCCCCCCTTCACTGCCCCCCCTAACCCTTCCTTCCCTGTTCTGCCAAGGCTGACACCCTCCTGCCCCCCTTCACTGCCCCCTAACCCTTCCTTCCCCTGTTCTGCCAAGGCTGACACCCTCCTGCCCCCCTTCACTGCCCCCCTAACCCTTCCTTCCCTGTTCTGCCAAGGCTGACACCCTCCTGCCCCTTCACTGCCCCCCTAACCCTTCCTTCCCTGTTCTGCCAAGGCTGACACCCTCCTGCCCCTTCACTGCCCCCTAACCCTTCCTTCCCTGTTCTGCCTAGGCTGACACCCTCCTGCCCCCCTTCACCGCCCCCCCCTAACCCTTCCTTCCCTGTTCTGCCAAGGCTGACACCCTCCTGACCCCTCCCTGCCCCCCTGCTAAACCAGGGGTCACCTTGCTGCCCCCTAACCACCTGCCCAGCAGCCTCTGTTGTAAAAGACCACATGAACATGTTAACAGCAGACTAGAGCAGCTGTGGAAGAGGAACACTGGCCGTGGTTTCTGATTCTGATCACATCTTCCCTCCTGTGGCCCCCGAGCCCCGCCCTGGACACCATGATCACCATGGCAATGTCTCAGAGCCCTGCCCTGTGGACCAGATCACCATGGCAACGCATCCCTTACCTACATCCTCTGCCATAGAAGGAAGAGAGATGCCGCCACACTGTCTATCTGGATGGTCTAGTAGTTTATAGCAATGCTTTGTCAGGAAATAGACTATAGAAGCATTCATTTACAATAATTTTTAACTACTTCCTCTGTCATATGATCCCAGCCTGGGTCTGTGTCAACTGCTTCCTCTGTCATAGTGTAGTGTCTAGGTGTTTCTGTAGACAACAGTGTAGTGTCTAGGTGTTTCTGTAGACAACAGTGTAGTGTCTAGGTGTTTCTATAGACAACAGTGTAGTGTCTAGGTGTTTCTGTAGACAACAGTGTAGTGTCTAGGTGTTTCCCCAGACAACAGTGTAGTGTCTAGGTGTTTCTGTAGACAACAGTGTAGTGTCTAGGTGTTTCTGTAGACAACAGTGTAGTGTCTAGGTGTTTCCCCAGACAACAGTGTAGTGTCTAGGTGTTTCTGTAGACAACAGTGTAGTGTCTAGGTGTTTCTGTAGACAACAGTGTAGTGTCTAGGTGTTTCTGTAGACAACAGTGTAGTGTCTAGGTGTTTCTGTAGACAACAGTGTAGTGTCTAGGTGTTTCTGTAGACAACAGTGTAGTGTCTAGGTGTTTCCCCAGACAACAGTGTAGTGTCTAGGTGTTTCCCCAGACAACAGTGTAGTGTCTAGGTGTTTCTGTAGACAACAGTGTAGTGTCTAGGTGTTTCTGTAGACAACAGTGTAGTGTCTAGGTGTTTCGCAGACAACAGTGTAGTGTCTAGGTGTTTCTGTAGACAACAGTGTAGTGTCTAGGTGTTTCCCCAGACAACAGTGTAGTGTCTAGGTGTTTCTGTAGACAACAGTGTAGTGTCTAGGTGTTTCCCCAGACAACAGTGTAGTGTCTAGGTGTTTCTGTAGACAACAGTGTAGTGTCTAGGTGTTTCTGTAGACAACAGTGTAGTGTCTAGGTGTTTCTGTAGACAACAGTGTAGTGTCTAGGTGTTTCTGTAGACAACAGTGTAGTGTCTAGGTGTTTCTGTAGACAACAGTGTAGTGTCTAGGTGTTTCCCCAGACAACAGTGTAGTGTCTAGGTGTTTCTCTAGACAACAGTGTAGTGTCTAGGTGTTTCTGTAGACAACAGTGTAGTGTCTAGGTGTTTCTGTAGACAACAGTGTAGTGTCTAGGTGTTTCTGTAGACAACAGTGTAGTGTCTAGGTGTTTCTGCAGACAACAGTGTAGTGTCTAGGTGTTTCTGTAGACAACAGTGTAGTGTCTAGGTGTTTCCCCAGACAACAGTGTAGTGTCTAGGTGTTTCTGTAGACAACAGTGTAGTGTCTAGGTGTTTCCCCAGACAACAGTGTAGTGTCTAGGTGTTTCCCCAGACAACAGTGTAGTGTCTAGGTGTTTCTGTAGACAACAGTGTAGTGTCTAGGTGTTTCTGTAGACAACAGTGTAGTGTCTAGGTGTTTCCCCAGACAACAGTGTAGTGTCTAGGTGTTTCTGTAGACAACAGTGTAGTGTCTAGGTGTTTCCGTAGACAACAGTGTAGTGTCTAGGTGTTTCTGTAGACAACAGTGTAGTGTCTAGGTGTTTCTGTAGACAACAGTGTAGTGTCTAGGTGTTTCTGTAGACAACAGTGTAGTGTCTAGGTGTTTCTGTAGACAACAGTGTAGTGTCTAGGTGTTTCTGTAGACAACAGTGTAGTGTCTAGGTGTTTCCCCAGACAACAGTGTAGTGTCTAGGTGTTTCCCCAGACAACAGTGTAGTGTCTAGGTGTTTCTGTAGACAACAGTGTAGTGTCTAGGTGTTTCTGTAGACAACAGTGTAGTGTCTAGGTGTTTCCGCAGACAACAGTGTAGTGTCTAGGTGTTTCTGTAGACAACAGTGTAGTGTCTAGGTGTTTCTGTAGACAACAGTGTAGTGTCTAGGTGTTTCCCCAGACAACAGTGTAGTGTCTAGGTGTTTCTGTAGACAACAGTGTAGTGTCTAGGTGTTTCTCCAGACAACAGTGTAGTGTCTAGGTGTTTCTGTAGACAACAGTGTAGTGTCTAGGTGTTTCCCAGACAACAGTGTAGTGTCTAGGTGTTTCTGTAGACAACAGTGTAGTGTCTAGGTGTTTCTGTAGACAACAGTGTAGTGTCTAGGTGTTTCTGTAGACAACAGTGTAGTGTCTAGGTGTTTCTGTAGACAACAGTGTAGTGTCTAGGTGTTTCCCAGACAACAGTGTAGTGTCTAGGTGTTTCTGTAGACAACAGTGTAGTGTCTAGGTGTTTCTGTAGACAACAGTGTAGTGTCTAGGTGTTTCTGTAGACAACAGTGTAGTGTCTAGGTGTTTCTGTAGACAACAGTGTAGTGTCTAGGTGTTTCTGTAGACAACAGTGTAGTGTCTAGGTGTTTCTGTAGACAACAGTGTAGTGTCTAGGTGTTTCTGTAGACAACAGTGTAGTGTCTAGGTGTTTCTGTAGACAACAGTGTAGTGTCTAGGTGTTTCTGTAGACAACAGTGTAGTGTCTAGGTGTTTCTGTAGACAACAGTGTAGTGTCTAGGTGTTTCTGTAGACAACAGTGTAGTGTCTAGGTGTTTCCGTAGACAACAGTGTAGTGTCTAGGTGTTTCTGTAGACAACAGTGTAGTGTCTAGGTGTTTCTGTAGACAACAGTGTAGTGTCTAGGTGTTTCTGTAGACAACAGTGTAGTGTCTAGGTGTTTCCCTAGACAACAGTGTAGTGTCTAGGTGTTTCTGTAGACAACAGTGTAGTGTCTAGGTGTTTCTGTAGACAACAGTGTAGTGTCTAGGTGTTTCCCCAGACAACAGTGTAGTGTCTAGGTGTTTCTGTAGACAACAGTGTAGTGTCTAGGTGTTTCCGTAGACAACAGTGTAGTGTCTAGGTGTTTCTGTAGACAACAGTGTAGTGTCTAGGTGTTTCCCCAGACAACAGTGTAGTGTCTAGGTGTTTCTGTAGACAACAGTGTAGTGTCTAGGTGTTTCTGTAGACAACAGTGTAGTGTCTAGGTGTTTCTGTAGACAACAGTGTAGTGTCTAGGTGTTTCCGCAGACAACAGTGTAGTGTCTAGGTGTTTCCGCAGACAACAGTGTAGTGTCTAGGTGTTTCTGTAGACAACAGTGTAGTGTCTAGGTGTTTCTGTAGACAACAGTGTAGTGTCTAGGTGTTTCTGTAGACAACAGTGTAGTGTCTAGGTGTTTCTGTAGACAACAGTGTAGTGTCTAGGTGTTTCCGCAGACAACAGTGTAGTGTCTAGGTGTTTCTGTAGACAACAGTGTAGTGTCTAGGTGTTTCTCAGACAACAGTGTAGTGTCTAGGTGTTTCCGCAGACAACAGTGTAGTGTCTAGGTGTTTCCCCAGACAACAGTGTAGTGTCTAGGTGTTTCTGTAGACAACAGTGTAGTGTCTAGGTGTTTCTCTAGACAACAGTGTAGTGTCTAGGTGTTTCCCCAGACAACAGTGTAGTGTCTAGGTGTTTCTGTAGACAACAGTGTAGTGTCTAGGTGTTTCCCCAGACAACAGTGTAGTGTCTAGGTGTTTCTGTAGACAACAGTGTAGTGTCTAGGTGTTTCTGTAGACAACAGTGTAGTGTCTAGGTGTTTCCCCAGACAACAGTGTAGTGTCTAGGTGTTTCTGCAGACAACAGTGTAGTGTCTAGGTGTTTCTGTAGACAACAGTGTAGTGTCTAGGTGTTTCCCCAGACAACAGTGTAGTGTCTAGGTGTTTCTGTAGACAACAGTGTAGTGTCTAGGTGTTTCCCCAGACAACAGTGTAGTGTCTAGGTGTTTCTGTAGACAACAGTGTAGTGTCTAGGTGTTTCTGTAGACAACAGTGTAGTGTCTAGGTGTTTCTGTAGACAACAGTGTAGTGTCTAGGTGTTTCCCCAGACAACAGTGTAGTGTCTAGGTGTTTCCCCAGACAACAGTGTAGTGTCTAGGTGTTTCCCCAGACAACAGTGTAGTGTCTAGGTGTTTCTGTAGACAACAGTGTAGTGTCTAGGTGTTTCTGTAGACAACAGTGTAGTGTCTAGGTGTTTCCGTAGACAACAGTGTAGTGTCTAGGTGTTTCTGTAGACAACAGTGTAGTGTCTAGGTGTTTCTGTAGACAACAGTGTAGTGTCTAGGTGTTTCTGTAGACAACAGTGTAGTGTCTAGGTGTTTCTGTAGACAACAGTGTAGTGTCTAGGTGTTTCCCTAGACAACAGTGTAGTGTCTAGGTGTTTCTGTAGACAACAGTGTAGTGTCTAGGTGTTTCTCCAGACAACAGTGTAGTGTCTAGGTGTTTCTGTAGACAACAGTGTAGTGTCTAGGTGTTTCCCCAGACAACAGTGTAGTGTCTAGGTGTTTCTCCAGACAACAGTGTAGTGTCTAGGTGTTTCTGTAGACAACAGTGTAGTGTCTAGGTGTTTCCCCAGACAACAGTGTAGTGTCTAGGTGTTTCTGTAGACAACAGTGTAGTGTCTAGGTGTTTCTCCAGACAACAGTGTAGTGTCTAGGTGTTTCCCCAGACAACAGTGTAGTGTCTAGGTGTTTCTGTAGACAACAGTGTAGTGTCTAGGTGTTTCTGTAGACAACAGTGTAGTGTCTATGTGTTTCCCCAGACAACAGTGTAGTGTCTAGGTGTTTCTGTAGACAACAGTGTAGTGTCTAGGTGTTTCTGTAGACAACAGTGTAGTGTCTAGGTGTTTCTGTAGACAACAGTGTAGTGTCTAGGTGTTTCCCCAGACAACAGTGTAGTGTCTAGGTGTTTCCCTAGACGACAGTGTAGTGTCTAGGTGTTTCTCTAGACAACAGTGTAGTGTCTAGGTGTTTCTGTAGACAACAGTGTAGTGTTTAGGTGTTTCTGTAGACAACAGTGTAGTGTCTAGGTGTTTCTGCAGACAACAGTGTAGTGTCTAGGTGTTTCTGTAGACAACAGTGTAGTGTTTAGGTGTTTCTGTAGACAACAGTGTAGTGTCTAGGTGTTTCTGTAGACAACAGTGTAGTGTCTAGGGTGTTTCCCCAGACAACAGTGTAGTGTCTAGGTGTTTCTGTAGACAACAGTGTAGTGTCTAGGTGTTTCCCCAGACAACAGTGTAGTGTCTAGGTGTTTCTGTAGACAACAGTGTAGTGTCTAGGTGTTTCTGTAGACAACAGTGTAGTGTCTAGGTGTTTCCGCAGACAACAGTGTAGTGTCTAGGTGTTTCTGTAGACAACAGTGTAGTGTCTAGGTGTTTCTCCAGACAACAGTGTAGTGTCTAGGTGTTTCTGTAGACAACAGTGTAGTGTCTAGGTGTTTCCCCAGACAACAGTGTAGTGTCTAGGTGTTTCTGTAGACAACAGTGTAGTGTCTAG
Source organism: Coregonus clupeaformis (assembly GCF_020615455.1). Lineage (NCBI taxonomy): Eukaryota > Metazoa > Chordata > Actinopteri > Salmoniformes > Salmonidae > Coregonus > Coregonus clupeaformis. The sequence continues at coordinate 101,199 of NW_025534465.1, read as the reverse complement.
GTGTTTCTGTAGACAACAGTGTAGTGTCTAGGTGTTTCCCCAGACAACAGTGTAGTGTCTAGGTGTTTCTGTAGACAACAGTGTAGTGTCTAGGTGTTTCTGTAGACAACAGTGTAGTGTCTAGGTGTTTCTGTAGACAACAGTGTAGTGTCTAGGTGTTTCTGTAGACAACAGTGTAGTGTCTAGGTGTTTCTCCCAGACAACAGTGTAGTGTCTAGGTGTTTCTGTAGACAACAGTGTAGTGTCTAGGTGTTTCCCCAGACAACAGTGTAGTGTCTAGGTGTTTCTGTAGACAACAGTGTAGTGTCTAGGTGTTTCCCCGTAGACAACAGTGTAGTGTCTAGGTGTTTCTGTAGACAACAGTGTAGTGTCTAGGTGTTTCTGTAGACAACAGTGTAGTGTCTAGGTGTTTCCCCAGACAACAGTGTAGTGTCTAGGTGTTTCTGTAGACAACAGTGTAGTGTCTAGGTGTTTCTGCAGACAACAGTGTAGTGTCTAGGTGTTTCTGTAGACAACAGTGTAGTGTCTAGGTGTTTCTGTAGACAACAGTGTAGTGTCTAGGTGTTTCTGTAGACAACAGTGTAGTGTCTAGGTGTTTCTGTAGACAACAGTGTAGTGTCTAGGTGTTTCTGTAGACAACAGTGTAGTGTCTAGGTGTTTCCCCAGACAACAGTGTAGTGTCTAGGTGTTTCCCCAGACAACAGTGTAGTGTCTAGGTGTTTCTGTAGACAACAGTGTAGTGTCTAGGTGTTTCTGTAGACAACAGTGTAGTGTCTAGGTGTTTCTGTAGACAACAGTGTAGTGTCTAGGTGTTTCTGTAGACAACAGTGTAGTGTCTAGGGTGTTTCTGTAGACAACAGTGTAGTGTCTAGGTGTTTCTGTAGACAACAGTGTAGTGTCTAGGTGTTTCCCCAGACAACAGTGTAGTGTCTAGGTGTTTCTGTAGACAACAGTGTAGTGTCTAGGTGTTTCTCCAGACAACAGTGTAGTGTCTAGGTGTTTCTGTAGACAACAGTGTAGTGTCTAGGTGTTTCTGTAGACAACAGTGTAGTGTCTAGGTGTTTCTGTAGACAACAGTGTAGTGTCTAGGTGTTTCCCCAGACAACAGTGTAGTGTCTAGGTGTTTCTGTAGACAACAGTGTAGTGTCTAGGTGTTTCCCCAGACAACAGTGTAGTGTCTAGGTGTTTCTGTAGACAACAGTGTAGTGTCTAGGTGTTTCCCCAGACAACAGTGTAGTGTCTAGGTGTTTCCCCAGACAACAGTGTAGTGTCTAGGTGTTTCTGTAGACAACAGTGTAGTGTCTAGGTGTTTCCCAGACAACAGTGTAGTGTCTAGGTGTTTCTGTAGACAACAGTGTAGTGTCTAGGTGTTTCTGTAGACAACAGTGTAGTGTCTAGGTGTTTCTGTAGACAACAGTGTAGTGTCTAGGTGTTTCCCCCAGACAACAGTGTAGTGTCTAGGTGTTTCTGTAGACAACAGTGTAGTGTCTAGGTGTTTCCCCAGACAACAGTGTAGTGTCTAGGTGTTTCTGTAGACAACAGTGTAGTGTCTAGGTGTTTCCCCAGACAACAGTGTAGTGTCTAGGTGTTTCTGTAGACAACAGTGTAGTGTCTAGGTGTTTCTGTAGACAACAGTGTAGTGTCTAGGTGTTTCTGTAGACAACAGTGTAGTGTCTAGGTGTTTCTCCAGACAACAGTGTAGTGTCTAGGTGTTTCTGTAGACAACAGTGTAGTGTCTAGGTGTTTCTGTAGACAACAGTGTAGTGTCTAGGTGTTTCTCCAGACAACAGTGTAGTGTCTAGGTGTTTCTGTAGACAACAGTGTAGTGTCTAGGTGTTTCCCCAGACAACAGTGTAGTGTCTAGGTGTTTCTGTAGACAACAGTGTAGTGTCTAGGTGTTTCCCCAGACAACAGTGTAGTGTCTAGGTGTTTCTGTAGACAACAGTGTAGTGTCTAGGTGTTTCTGTAGACAACAGTGTAGTGTCTAGGTGTTTCCCCAGACAACAGTGTAGTGTCTAGGTGTTTCCCCAGACAACAGTGTAGTGTCTAGGTGTTTCCCCAGACAACAGTGTAGTGTCTAGGTGTTTCTGTAGACAACAGTGTAGTGTCTAGGTGTTTCTGTAGACAACAGTGTAGTGTCTAGGTGTTTCTGTAGACAACAGTGTAGTGTCTAGGTGTTTCTCCAGACAACAGTGTAGTGTCTAGGTGTTTCTGTAGACAACAGTGTAGTGTCTAGGTGTTTCCGCAGACAACAGTGTAGTGTCTAGGTGTTTCTGTAGACAACAGTGTAGTGTCTAGGTGTTTCTGTAGACAACAGTGTAGTGTCTAGGTGTTTCTGTAGACAACAGTGTAGTGTCTAGGTGTTTCTGTAGACAACAGTGTAGTGTCTAGGTGTTTCCCCAGACAACAGTGTAGTGTCTAGGTGTTTCTGTAGACAACAGTGTAGTGTCTAGGTGTTTCCCCAGACAACAGTGTAGTGTCTAGGTGTTTCTGTAGACAACAGTGTAGTGTCTAGGTGTTTCCCCAGACAACAGTGTAGTGTCTAGGTGTTTCTGCAGACAACAGTGTAGTGTCTAGGTGTTTCTCCAGACAACAGTGTAGTGTCTAGGTGTTTCTGTAGACAACAGTGTAGTGTCTAGGTGTTTCTGTAGACAACAGTGTAGTGTCTAGGTGTTTCCCCAGACAACAGTGTAGTGTCTAGGTGTTTCCCCAGACAACAGTGTAGTGTCTAGGTGTTTCTGTAGACAACAGTGTAGTGTCTAGGTGTTTCTGTAGACAACAGTGTAGTGTCTAGGTGTTTCCCGCAGACAACAGTGTAGTGTCTAGGTGTTTCTGTAGACAACAGTGTAGTGTCTAGGTGTTTCTGTAGACAACAGTGTAGTGTCTAGGTGTTTCTGTAGACAACAGTGTAGTGTCTAGGTGTTTCTGTAGACAACAGTGTAGTGTCTAGGTGTTTCCCCAGACAACAGTGTAGTGTCTAGGTGTTTCTGTAGACAACAGTGTAGTGTCTAGGTGTTTCTGTAGACAACAGTGTAGTGTCTAGGTGTTTCTGTAGACAACAGTGTAGTGTCTAGGTGTTTCCCCAGACAACAGTGTAGTGTCTAGGTGTTTCTGTAGACAACAGTGTAGTGTCTAGGTGTTTCTGTAGACAACAGTGTAGTGTCTAGGTGTTTCCCCAGACAACAGTGTAGTGTCTAGGTGTTTCTGTAGACAACAGTGTAGTGTCTAGGTGTTTCTGTAGACAACAGTGTAGTGTCTAGGTGTTTCTGTAGACAACAGTGTAGTGTCTAGGTGTTTCTGTAGACAACAGTGTAGTGTCTAGGTGTTTCTGTAGACAACAGTGTAGTGTCTAGGTGTTTCTCTAGACAACAGTGTAGTGTCTAGGTGTTTCTGTAGACAACAGTGTAGTGTCTAGGTGTTTCTGTAGACAACAGTGTAGTGTCTAGGTGTTTCTGTAGACAACAGTGTAGTGTCTAGGTGTTTCTGTAGACAACAGTGTAGTGTCTAGGTGTTTCTGTAGACAACAGTGTAGTGTCTAGGTGTTTCTGTAGACAACAGTGTAGTGTCTAGGTGTTTCTGTAGACAACAGTGTAGTGTCTAGGTGTTTCTCCAGACAACAGTGTAGTGTCTCTTCTTCATCCAGTAATCCCACTCAGTTCATTCATACAGGAACAAAACTATCGCCCAAACAGGGACTTGATCCCTGGCCCCTCGGATTAAAAATCTGATGCTATACCAACTGGGCTATCCAGGCTCTGACAGAGAGAGCAGAGTGTTTCTATGATGTAATAGAAGCGGGATAAGGGTGTGTTTATCTGTGGGATAAGGGTGTGTTTATCTGTGGGATAAGGGTGTGTTTATCTGTGGGATAAGGGTGTGTCTGTGGGATAAGGGTGTGTGTCTGTGGGATAAGGGTGTATCTGTGGGATAAGGGTGTGTGTCTGTGGGATAAGGGTGTATCTGTGGGATAAGGGTGTGTCTGTGGGATAAGGGTGTATCTGTGGGATAAGGGTGTGTCTGTGGGATAAGGGTGTGTATGTGGGATAAGGGTGTGTCTGTGGGATAAGGGTGTGTTTATCTGTGGGATAAGGGTGTGTTTATCTGTGGGATAAGGGTGTGTTTATCTGTGGGATAAGGGTGTGTTTATCTGTGGGATAAGGGTGTGTCTGTGGGATAAGGGTGTGTGTCTGTGGGATAAGGGTGTGTGTATCTGTGGGATAAGGGTGTATCTGTGGGATAAGGGTGTGTTTATCTGTGGGATAAGGGTGTGTATGTGGGATAAGGGTGTGTCTGTGGGATAAGGGTGTGTTTATCTGTGGGATAAGGGTGTGTTTATCTGTGGGATAAGGGTGTGTCTGTGGGATAAGGGTGTGTCTGTGGGATAAGGGTGTGTGTCTGTGGGATAAGGGTGTATCTGTGGGATAAGGGTGTGTTTATTTTACATGACATTTACATTTTAGTCATTTAGCAGACGCTCTTATCCAGAGCGACTTACAGTTAGTGAGTGCATACACATTTTTTTTTTCTTTCATACTGGCCCCCCGTGGGAATCGAACCCACAACCCTGGCGTTGCAAACGCCATGCTCTACCAACTGAGCTACATCCCTGCCGGCCATTCCCTCCCCTACCCTGGACCAATTGTGCGCCGCCCCATGGGTCTCCCGGTCACGGCCGGCTACGACAGAGCCTGGATTCGAACCAGGATCTCTAGTGGCACAGCTAGCACTGCGATGCAGTGCCTTAGACCACTGCGCCACTCGGGAGACTTTATCTGTGGGATAAGGCTGTATCTGTGGGATAAGGGTGTATCAGTGGGATAAGGGTGTATCTGTGGGATAAGGGTGTATCTGTGGGATAAGGGTGTGTGTGTGGGATAAGGGTGTATCTGTGGGATAAGGGTGTATCTGTGGGATAAGGGTGTATCTGTGGGATAAGGGTGTGTGTGTGGGATAAGGGTGTATCTGTGGGATAAGGGTGTGTGTGTGGGATAAGGGTGTATCTGTGGGATAAGGGTGTATCTGTGGGATAAGGGTGTGTCTGTGGGATAAGGGTGTATCTGTGGGATAAGGGTGTGTCTGTGGGATAAGGGTGTGTCTGTGGGATAAGGGTGTGTCTGTGGGATAAGGGTGTGTGTGTGGGATAAGGGTGTGTGTGTGGGATAAGGGTGTATCTGTGGGATAAGGGTGTATCTGTGGGATAAGGGTGTATCTGTGGGATAAGGGTGTGTGTGTGGGATAAGGGTGTATCTGTGGGATAAGGGTGTGTATCTGTGGGATAAGGGTGTGTGTCTGTGGGATAAGGGTGTATCTGTGGGATAAGGGTGTGTCTGTGGGATAAGGGTGTATCTGTGGGATAAGGGTGTATCTGTGGGATAAGGGTGTGTCTGTGGGATAAGGGTGTATCTGTGGGATAAGGGTGTGTATCTGTGGGATAAGGGTGTGTGTCTGTGGGATAAGGGTGTATCTGTGGGATAAGGGTGTGTCTGTGGGATAAGGGTGTGTCTGTGGGATAAGGGTGTATCTGTGGGATAAGGGTGTATCTGTGGGATAAGGGTGTATCTGTGGGATAAGGGTGTGTGTGTGGGATAAGGGTGTATCTGTGGGATAAGGGTGTGTATCTGTGGGATAAGGGTGTGTGTCTGTGGGATAAGGGTGTATCTGTGGGATAAGGGTGTGTCTGTGGGATAAGGGTGTATCTGTGGGATAAGGGTGTATCTGTGGGATAAGGGTGTGTCTGTGGGATAAGGGTGTATCTGTGGGATAAGGGTGTGTCTGTGGGATAAGGGTGTGTGTATCTGTGGGATAAACCAACAGAGGAAACAATCTGGCTACAGTGCAGAGGAAATTAAACCTGCCAACAGGAAACAATCTGGCCATAGTGCAGAGGAAATGAAACCTGCCAACAGGAAACAATCTGGCCTAATGTCCATTGCTCATGTTTCTTGGCCCAAGCAGGTCTCTTCTTATTATTGGTGTCCTTTAGTAGTGGTTTCTTTGCAGCAATTCAACCATGAAGGCCTGATTCACACAGTCTCCTCTGCAGCAGAGGTAACTATGGGTCTTCCTTTCCTGTGGCAGTCCTCATGAGAGCCAGTTTCATCATAGCGCTTGATGGTTTTTGCGACTGCACTTGAAGAAACTTTCAAAGTTCTTGAAATGTTCCGTATTGACCGACATTCATGTCTTAAAGAAATGATGGACTGTCGTTTCTCTTTGCTTATTTGAGCTTTTTTTTTTTTTTTTTACTCAAACCAACTAATAGATTTATTAGGCACAAATGAATTAACACTCAAACAATAACCATATACATGGAAGATAAGGTACAGAATATAGCAAAGTAAATGACTATCATGAAATAAGACTTAACGTGGTTCTGGAATATTCTCCAGAATAACCTCTAAGTAATAAGTCTAAACACACAGGAGTTCTGTGTTAAAATGAACTCAACAAGATACAATTAATAATATGAAAGATACCGTATGGTTCATAATGGTACAATGTAAGAAAGACTTAGTCTAGAAAAACATCACACGGCGTCGATAGCCTACAAGAACCCGAAATTACAACAAAATGCATTCTCCTTTTAACCCATCAGAACCAGGGCTCAAGACCCCCCTATTAAGGAGCATCACTTTGCTGGTGAAAACAAAAACCCGATGAAACATCAAAGACTATTCTAATCAGATCACACAACTTCATTTCAATATTATGAACCAACACCAGGAATGCGCTCATCTGATAAACCGGTCAAGCAAGCAAAACGAATGAGATCCGGTCTCTCTGAAAAGACATCAATCATAAAACATACAAGGCAACAACTCATATCAAAATACTCCGCTCTTCGTGATCTATAAAATGAAACCAAACTTGAAGAGACAGTTCATGAAAATAAATTGCCAATGTCAAATCAGCAAGCCGCTGCCGCTGTCTTCACAATGTCTTCCTCTGTCCCCTGCAGTCTCAAATGGACAATGTAACCAAACATACATTGTGACAGACTGGACGTCCCACCAAGAAATTGCAGTTAGAATTGCTCCTCTCAATGTAATGAGTCTGATCTGATCTCAATGCATGTTGTTCTCTGGCCCCTGTCAATGGCATGCGTGCTGCTCATGGTGGTCCGATTCCTCCACAGGCACCTTCCTCTCGAGGACCTTCCCGAGAGCCTGGAGGATCTTCTCCTTGTTGTTCTGGATGTTGTATGAGGTAAGGTCTGTCAGCGCCCGGAAGTCCTTTGCTGCGTAGGTCGGGTGTTTGGTGAGGTAGCGGGAGCTGCTTGTGATAACGTCAACATCCCCTGCCTTCATCTCCTCCTTACCCTCACGTGCCACACCAGGGGCCTTAAACTCTTTGACTGAGATGTTGACGAAAGGGAAGTGAAGCACTATGGGAGGCTTGGCGTTCTGCTCATCCTCAAAAGACGTATAACTCTTTCAGGGGCTGAAGTCAATGTGGGGGGGAAGCTCAGTCCTCTTTAGGACCACGACATGATGATCAACCCCCCTGTCTGGTCTGTGTTGATGGAGAACCCAGAGTCTGCCAGGTGGAGTGTGGAGTCAGCTGGAGTCAGTCTGTTGGGGAAGGCATCTAGATGCATATCTTTCCAGGTTGTAAAGTTGCTGTTGTCATTTAGTTTCCAGTGCAGGAAGAACCCACGCATGAAGTTGTAGATCTTAGTGATGAGCTGTTCTTGCCATAATATGGACTTGGTCTTTTACCAAATAGGGCTATCTTCTGTTTACCCCCCCTACCTTGTCACAACACAACTTATTGGCTCTAACGCGTTAAGAAGGAAATACATTCCACAAATTAACTTTTTACAAGGCACACCTGTTAATTGAAATGCATTCCAGGTGACTACCTGATGAAGCTGGTTGAGAGAATGCCAAGCGTGTGCAAAGCTGTCATCAAGGCAAAGGGTGGCTATTTGAAGAATCTCAAAAATAAAATATATTTTGATTTGTTTAACACTTTTTTTGTTACTACAGGATTCCATATGTGTTATTTCATAGTTCGGATGTCTTCACTGTTATTCTACAATGTAGAAAATAGTAAAAATATAGAAAAACCCTTTATTGAGTAAGTGTTCCTGTCATGACTCCCTCCGAAGCTGCCTCCTCTCCTGGTTCGGGCTTCGGCGTTCGTCGTCACCGGCCTTCTAGCCACTGCCGCTCCTCATCTCATCATTCCATTAGTTTTGTCTTGTTTATTACACACACCTGGTTCATATCCCCTCATCAGTACCTGTATAAGTGTTGGTTCATATCCCCTCATCAGTACCTGTATAAGTGTTCCCTCTGCCCCCCATGTCTTTGTGTGTTGTTGTTCCATGTGGAGGTGTCGCTAGCTCGTGTTGAGCATTATGTTACTTTTATCGCCGGGATATTCACCCGTGGGTTTTGTTTTCCCACTACGCATTTAAGTCGCACTGTATTTGGTTTACGCATCGCTGCGGACTGCTGTATTGGCCGAATCAACCCTAGTCTTTGATTCACACCTCCTGGCTCCATCCTACTTACCTTGTTACAGTCCCAGAAGAGTGGAGGCTGTTATAGCAGCAACGGGGGGACCAACTCCATATTAATGGCCATGATTTTGGAATGAGATATTCGACAAGCATGTGTCCACATACTTTTGGTCATGTAGTCTATGCCTGTCATCATGATTGTCACGGTTTCGGCCGAGGCTGCTCCTCCTCCTTGCTCGGGCAGATTTCGGCGGTCGTCGTCCCCGGAGTACTAGCTGCCACCGTTCTATGTTTCATGTTCGTTTGGTTTTGTCTTGATGTTGTACACCTGTTTCTAGTTAGTCTTCATTAGTGTCCTATTTAGTTCTCGTTGTGTGTGTTTGGTGTTGTGTGTGATTGCTCTTCTGTTTTGGTGTTCTGAGCTACGTACTTCCCTCCGTTGTTTGGAGAGGTTTTCGCACTTGTTAGTGCGCCTTTTGTTTGACGCCTGTGTGCGCTTGTATATCGCCTCCGGGCTTGTTGGGCTCGTGTATTACGTGAATAATTCACTAAAGTCTTTTGGACTTAGTTTCTGCGTCCTGCGCTTGATTCCTGCACCACACCCACCTTCAGCACCCTTGACAATGATCCTGCAGCACTATACCAGTCGTCTCTGTGTTAACTGACTCCCTAACAGTTTTCAGTTGCCTTTTTCATTTCATGATGCAATTTAACTTTAGAGGATCATTTAAAAGTCCTGAAGTAATAAATGCTAAACTCCAGTTCCCATAAAAACCAGAACATGTCACCAGAAACACTGTAAACTGGTGATTTACATTTTAGTCATTTAGCAGACGCTCTTATCCAGAGCGACTTACAGTTAGTGAGTGCATACATTATTTTTTTCATACTGGCCCCCCGTGGGAATCGAACCCACAACCCTGGCGTTGCAAACGCCATGCTCTACCAACTGAGCTACATCCCTGCCGGCCATTCCCTCCCCTACCCTGGGCCAATTGTGCGCAGCCCCATGGGTCTCCCGGTCACGGCCGGCTACGACAGAGCCTGGATTCGAACCAGGATCTCTAGTGGCACAGTGCCTTAGACCACTGCACCACTCGGGAGACCAAATGATATGAACCAAAGCAAACTGTGAAAACATCCAATATCAAGACAGTGGTGGTGGTTCTACAGTTCTAGAGGGATGGGTGTTGTAGAGTTCTAGAATCATGGTGGTGGTTCTACAGTTCTAGAGGGATGGGTGTTGTAGAGTTCTAGAATCATGGTGGTGGTTCTACAGTTCTAGAGGGATGGGTGTTGTAGAGTTCTAGAATCATGGTGGTGGTTCTACAGTTCTAGAGGGATGGGTGTTGTAGAGTTCTAGAATCATGGTGGTGGTTCTACAGTTCTAGAGGGATGGGTGTTGTAGAGTTCTAGAACATGGTGGTGTTCTACAGTTCTAGAGGGATGGGTGTTGTAGAGTTCTAGAACATGGTGGTGTTCTACAGTTCTAGAGGGATGGGTGTTGTAGAGTTCTAGAATCATGGTGGTGTTCTACAGTTCTAGAGGGATGGGTGTTGTAGAGTTCTAGAATCATGGTGGTGGTTCTACAGTTCTAGAGGGATGGGTGTTGTAGAGTTCTAGAATCATGGTGGTGGTTCTACAGTTCTAGAGGGATGGGTGTTGTAGAGTTCTAGAATCATGGTGGTGGTTCTACAGTTCTAGAGGGATGGGTGTTGTAGAGTTCTAGAATCATGGTGGAGGTTCTACAGTTCTAGAGGGATGGGTGTTGTAGAGTTCTAGAATCATGGTGGTGGTTCTACAGTTCTAGAGGGATGGGTGTTGTAGAGTTCTAGAATCATGGTGGTGGTTCTACAGTTCTAGAGGGATGGGTGTTGTAGAGTTCTAGAATCATGGTGGTGGTTCTACAGTTCTAGAGGGATGGGTGTTGTAGAGTTCTAGAATCATGGTGGTGGTTCTACAGTTCTAGAGGGATGGGTGTTGTAGAGTTCTAGAATCATGGTGGTGGTTCTACAGTTCTAGATGGATGGGTGTTGTAGAGTTCTAGAATCATGGTGGTGGTTCTACAGTTCTAGAGGGATGGGTGTTGTAGAGTTCTAGAATCATGGTGGTGGTTCTACAGTTCTAGAGGGATGGGTGTTGTAGAGTTCTAGAATCATGGTGGTGGTTCTACAGTTCTAGAGGGATGGGTGTTGTAGAGTTCTAGAATCATGGTGGTGGTTCTACAGTTCTAGAGGGATGGGTGTTGTAGAGTTCTAGAATCATGGTGGTGGTTCTACAGTTCTAGAGGGATGGGTGTTGTAGAGTTCTAGAATCATGGTGGTGGTTCTACAGTTCTAGAGGGATGGGTGTTGTAGAGTTCTAGAACATGGTGGTGTTCTACAGTTCTAGAGGGATGGGTGTTGTAGAGTTCTAGAACATGGTGGTGTTCTACAGTTCTAGAGGGATGGGTGTTGTAGTTCTAGAATCATGGTGGTGGTTCTACAGTTCTAGAGGGATGGGTGTTGTAGAGTTCTAGAACATGGTGGTGTTCTACAGTTCTAGAGGGATGGGTGTTGTAGAGTTCTAGAACATGGTGGTGTTCTACAGTTCTAGAGGGATGGGTGTTGTAGAGTTCTAGAATCATGGTGGTGGTTCTACAGTTCTAGAGGGTTGGGTGTTGTAGAGTTCTAGAATCATGGTGGTGGTTCTACAGTTCTAGAGGGATGGGTGTTGTAGAGTTCTAGAATCATGGTGGTGGTTCTACAGTTCTAGAGGGATGGGTGTTGTAGAGTTCTAGAATCATGGTGGTGGTTCTACAGTTCTAGAGGGATGGGTGTTGTAGAGTTCTAGAATCATGGTGGTGGTTCTACAGTTCTAGAGGGATGGGTGTTGTAGAGTTCTAGAATCATGGTGGTGGTTCTACAGTTCTAGAGGGATGGGTGTTGTAGAGTTCTAGAATCATGGTGGTGGTTCTACAGTTCTAGAGTGATGGGTGTTGTAGAGTTCTAGAACATGGTGGTGTTCTACAGTTCTAGAGGGATGGGTGTTGTAGAGTTCTAGAACATGGTGGTGTTCTACAGTTCTAGAGGGATGGGTGTTGTAGAGTTCTAGAACATGGTGGTGTTCTACAATTCTAGAGGGATGGGTGTTGTAGAGTTCTAGAATCATGGTGGTGGTTCTACAGTTCTAGAGGGATGGGTGTTGTAGAGTTCTAGAATCATGGAGGTGGTTCTACAGTTCTAGAGGGATGGGTGTTGTAGAGTTCTAGAATCATGGTGGTGGTTCTACAGTTCTAGAGGGATGGGTGTTGTAGAGTTCTAGAATCATGGTGGTGGTTCTACAGTTCTAGAGGGATGGGTGTTGTAGAGTTCTAGAATCATGGTGGTGGTTCTACAGTTCTAGAGGGATGGGTGTTGTAGAGTTCTATAATCATGGTGGTGGTTCTAGAGTTAGCACATTCTCGTGCTCCTGTCCTGAAAGCCACCATGTTGCCACATCTGGACTGACCCTCCCAGCATCCCTCCCATCCCCTCACTTCTCTTTCCACATCATTATCATCAGCTGGTAGATTATGCTGGTGTGATGGGAGGGGCCTGTGACACACATTCCACCAGGGACCAAATCAGATTAGATTATGAATGTGGGTCAGAATCCTCCTGGTCTCTGTGGGGATTATAATCTGACGGAGGGGAGGGGAGGGGAGGGGAGGGGAGGGGAGGCAGGGGAAGAGGCAAACAGACAACCTGCAACACTACAGTGAATTACTGGACTACAGTATTTGTGTTTGTTATGCTTACACAACCAGCACAGCCATTAGAGTATTAGAGCTGTGTTGAGGATGTTCAACATTAAAGTATTAGAGCTGTGTTGCTACGTGTTGAGGATGTTCAACATTAAAGTATTAGAGCTGTGTTGCTACGTGTTGAGGATGTTCAACATTAAAGTATTAGAGCTGTGTTGCTACGTGTTGAGGATGTTCAACATTAAAGTATTAGAGCTGTGTTGCTACGTGTTGAGGATGTTCAACATTAAAGTACTAGAGCTGTGTTGCTACGTGTTGAGGATGTTCAACATTAAAGTATTAGAGCTGTGTTTTGCTACGTGTTGAGGATGTTCAACATTAAAGTATTAGAGCTGTGTTGCTACGTGTTGAGGATGTTCAACATTAAAGTATTAGAGCTGTGTTGCTACGTGTTGAGGATGTTCAACATTAAAGTATTAGAGCTGTGTTGCTACGTGTTGAGGATGTTCAACATTAAAGTATTAGAGCTGTGTTGCTACGTGTTGAGGATGTTCAACATTAAAGTATTAGAGCTGTGTTGCTACGTGTTGAGGATGTTCAACATTAAAGTATTAGAGCTGTGTTGCTACGTGTTGAGGATGTTCAACATTAAAGTACTAGAGCTGTGTTGCTACGTGTTGAGGATGTTCAACATTAAAGTATTAGAGCTGTGTTGCTACGTGTTGAGGATGTTCAACATTAAAGTATTAGAGCTGTGTTGCTACGTGTTGAGGATGTTCAACATTAAAGTATTAGAGCTGTGTTGCTACGTGTTGAGGATGTTCAACTGTTGTTGGACTGTAGGGTTGTGTTGAGGATGGTGTTGGACTGTAGGGTTGTGTAGAGGATTTGATTTGATTTGAGGATATTTCCTTCACAATGCTGCTGAAACAAAGGCAATAGGATCTTTCCTTCACAATGCTGCTGAAACAAAGGCAATAGGATCTTTCCTTCACAATGCTGCTGAAACAAAGGCAATAGGATCTTTCCTTCACAATGCTGCTGAAACAAAGGCAATAGGATCTTTCCTTCACAAGATATAAACAGAAAAGCCACAGAAGCACAAAACGTGACACCCATAATCCTTTATGACAGACGTAGCATAACATTCAATGTGAGATGGTAAACAGTCCCAGCGTAGTGACCCCTGACCCCTGAGGTCTGTTGCTGACTCATGCTCCAATCTGCAGCTTTGCTGCTTTCTATCTTGTTGTGTTGCTTCCAAAATACCTTCCCAGTTGAGTAACAACTTGGCCTTAATAAGGGAAATCGTTTTTATCTCCTTGTAAACCTTAGCTGGGAGGATGCTTGTCTTGTCTTCGGCAGGGAGGTGACATAAAGATGAAGAGGCAGAGATGTTGTTTGTGTGGGAGCCAGAGAACAACCTGAAATCTCCCTTCAGACTACAATGAAACATAAGTTACTTTATAAACTGTGATGTCACGAGAGGCTGTGTCCTGGAGGGACGTTACATCCCCCTGAGATGGCTGCAAACCCAGACAGCTATGGCTCCATCTGCTGGTATGGTCGGGAACTCCACCCCTCTATGGCCAATCTTCCCACGCAGCTGAAACAAATCAGGAGCTGATGAGCTGAAGGTTTGGGAAGGGAAGAGACACAGTCTCCAACCTGGGCTCTCTGGAGGACAAGAGTGCTGCACGTCCACTTCCATGAGGAATATAAGGATTTGGAGATACTTACCTTTGGGAAACACTCACCTTTGGATATATGCACCTGTGGAAATACGTGAGAGACATTTGGAAGGACTTTTTGCTGGGTTGGCCACTAGCTGCAACGTGGACTACAGTAAGGCTGGGGAAAAGTTATCTGAGCGAGTGAGAATTATGATTTTGGATGTGGAAGAGACATCCCTGAACTGTTAACCCCTAAAGAGCCACAAGAGAACAGAATTTTGTTATATTTTCGTTAATTTCCCAAGACCTATAATAAAATCCTTGTTTTGTTTGAACCTTGTCTCCTTGCACTACTTGAGCAATCCCGCTGAAAGCTGTGTAGCCTCTCGTGACGTCACAGATGGTGGAGAACACGGGCACGCTCAAGCGTTAATAGTGCATGTCAGAGGAGGATACCGAAGGTTTGATCACCCAGTTTTCCAAGTTGGCCGTAGGCTCCCCGCCCGACTGAAATGGAGGACATATTGAAAGCCCTTGTTGCTGGCCAGCAAGCCCAGATGCAAGCAAACGTGGCTCTCTTGGAGGAGCAAAAGAAAGCCAACCTTCTGAAGGCAGAGGAATTGCAGTTGCAGAGACAGAGGGTGGTCCAAAATACCCGCCCAATAAAGGCAAGTGACTTTATATCTAAGATGGGAGCTACCGATGACATTGAGGCATACCTGCATGCATTTGAGGCCACGGCCACTAGGGAAGCCTGGCCCAAGCAACAGTGGGTTGGTCTGTTAGCCCCCTTTCTAACCGGGGAATCGCTGAATGCTGTCCGGGACCTGGGCCCTGACCAGGTTACTGACTATGATGCCCTGAAGTCTGAGATCCTCAGCAGATATGGACTCACAAAGTTTGGTATGGCCCAGCGCTTTCACAGCTGGACCTTCCAACCAGACCAACCTCCTCGGGCGCAGATGCATGAACTTGTCCGAATCGCAAGGAAATGGCTGGATCCGCAGAGGAATACAGCAGCGGCGGTGGTGGAGGCCGTTGTGGTGGATCGTTACCTCACGCGCCCTGCCTTATGAGGCAAAACGGTTCATCAGTCAACAGGCCTTGACCACGGCTGATCTGACCGTGGAAGCTGTGGAAAAGTACCAGGCCACAGCGGAGATGCTGAATGCTTCCCGAAAAGACCCCCAGGAGGGCGGCCCCACCACAAATGGGAAGAACCCGTCCAAAGGACCCCAAGGTCTCGAACCCAGCCACGTCAGGACTTATCCCGGCTCCAGGGGGAGCCAGAAACCAGGCGGGTCCAAGAAGAGTACACCAGGAGGGGGAAACTCGACAGTGTTACCGGTGTGGGGAGATGGGACATATCTCCTGGCAGTGTGGGAAACCAGCCGATGAACCTATGCCCACTGCGGAGTCCTCCAGCTCAGCACCCACACACCGTTTTGCCTCGCTCTTGGGAGTCGTAGATGGCGGCCCAGATCGACCCCCCACCTGCCCGGTAACTGTGAATCACCATGATGTGGAGGCCTTACTGGATTCTGGTAGCCGGGCCACCCTGGTGCGTAAGGATTTGGTGGGCCCAACGTGTCTGACCCCGGGGAAAGTCCTCCCAGTTTCCTGTGTCCATGGGGACACCAGAGAATACCCCATTACTGAACTTACAATGACCAGCACACGGGGAACCATACACACGACGGCGGGGGTGGTTGATTCCCTCCCGTCCCTGTCCTAATTGGACGAGACTGCCCAGCCTTTTACCCCCTCTGGAGAGAGTCTCAGGAGAGGATAACCCGAGTACCTCGGAAACGGAGAGGCAAGACTCATCCTGGGAAGGCTCCGGTGCAATCCTCCGAGTTACTCACTCCCGCCCGGGCTCTGATAGGGATGGCAGGTGCCCAGACCGACACAGAGACGGAGCTACAGAATCTGGACAAAGAACTGTCTGGTCTGGAAGGGGACCGCTGAGAGGTATCGTTTGTTAAAGCAACAGTTAGACATGAAGACAGAAGAGTTAGATATCCTCCAGGCTAAACTCCAACAGAGCTCCTTCCCTAAGCAACAGGAGGAGCTGGAGAGGCTGCGCAGGACCATCGAGGAGTGTGAGGAGACCCTGCGCAGTAGTAAGGAGGTCCAGAAGAAGGCAGAGGAGAAGTACAAGGTGTTGGAGAACAAGATGAAGAATGCGGAGGCAGAGAGAGAGAAGGAACTGAAAGCTGCTCAACAGAAGCTAAACTCTGCTAAAACCAAGGCTGATGCGTTCAGTAAGAAACTCAAGGAGAGACAACAGGAGGCTGAGTCCCTGGTCCTAGAGTTGGAGGAGTTGAAGAGAGAGCAGTCTGGCAAGCACCACGGCAATGCGGACGCCCTCTCCCGGCGTGATGCCTTCTTCGCTGCCTTTACCCGACGAGGACGTCGGTCCCGAGGAGGGGGATGTGTGATGTCACGAGAGGCTGTGTCCTGGAGGGACGTTACATCCCCCTGAGATGGCTGCAAACCCAGACAGCTATGGCTCCATCTGCTGGTATGGTCGGGAACTCCACCCCTCTATGGCCAATCTTCCCACGCAGCTGAAACAAATCAGGAGCTGATGAGCTGAAGGTTTGGGAAGGGAAGAGACACAGTCTCCAACCTGGGCTCTCTGGAGGACAAGAGTGCTGCACGTCCACTTCCATGAGGAATATAAGGATTTGGAGATACTTACCTTTGGGAAACACTCACCTTTGGATATATGCACCTGTGGAAATACGTGAGAGACATTTGGAAGGACTTTTTGCTGGGTTGGCCACTAGCTGCAACGTGGACTACAGTAAGGCTGGGGAAAAGTTATCTGAGCGAGTGAGAATTATGATTTTGGATGTGGAAGAGACATCCCTGAACTGTTAACCCCTAAAGAGCCACAAGAGAACAGAATTTTGTTATATTTTCGTTAATTTCCCAAGACCTATAATAAAATCCTTGTTTTGTTTGAACCTTGTCTCCTTGCACTACTTGAGCAATCCCGCTGAAAGCTGTGTAGCCTCTCGTGACGTCACAAAACATACAGGTGACTGCCAAAATAAAGCAAACACTGGAGTAAATGAGGGAAAGCAGGTGCTTCCACACAGGTGTGGAATTAACATCCCATCATGCTTAGGGTCTTGTATAAAATGATTTTGGCTACCATGGCTAGGAGAAGAGATCTCAGTGACTTTGGGGGGGCACGTTTGGCAGGAGCTTCAGTAACAAAGACTTCTCAACTTGCTGATGTTTCACGATATGGCATGGCCGTCTCAGTCACCAGACCTCAACCCAGCAGAACACTTACGGGAGGTTCTGGAGCGGCGCCTGAGACAGCGTTTTCCACCACCATCAACAAAACACCAAATTATGGAATTTCTGGTGGAAGAATGGTGTCGGATCCGTCCAATAGAGTTCCAGACACTTGTAGAAATGATGCCAAGGTGCATTGGAGCTGTTCTGGCGGCTCGTGTTGTCTATTAAGACACTTTGTGTTGGTGTTTCCTTTATTTTGTCAGTTACCTGTAACTATCAGAGGCCACAGAACCGAGATGTGTGGGTGTAAACTGTATCTATAGAACATCAGGAGGCTGGAAAAATATTTGGCACGGGCCCCTCAGATTCTCAAAAAGTATACAGCTGCACCATCGAGAGCATCTTGACTGGCTGCATCACCGCTTGGTATGGCAACTGCTCGGCATCCGACCGCAAGGCGCTACAGAGGGTAGTGCGTACGGCCCAGAACATCACTGGGGCCGAGCTCCCTGCCATCCAGGTCAGAGGAAGGCCCTACAAATTGTCAAAGACTCCAGCCACCCAAGTCACAGTCTGTTCTCTTTGCTATTGCACGGCAAGTGGTACCAGAGCACTAAGTAAGGGACCAAAAGGCTCCTGAACAGCGTTGGGGTTAGGGGTTAGGGTTAGCGTTTGGGTTAGGGGTTAGGGTTAGATTTTGGGTTAGGGGTTAGGGTTAGATTTTGGGTTAGAGTCTCCCACTGACTGAGAGCTAGTGAATGCCAGAGTCTGACCTCTGAATGGAGAGAGAAGGGGGGGTACGGTGGCCTTTGGCAGCTGCCAACATAATCATGTAAACCTCAAACCTGGAGCTCTTCTCCTCTCTGGAGCTCCTCTCCTCTCCTCTCTGGAGCTCCTCTCCTCTCCTCTCCGGAGCTCTTCTCCTCTCCTCTCTGGAGCTCTTCTCCTCTCCTCTCTGGAGCTCTTCTCCTCTCTGGAGCTCTTCTCCTCTCCTCTCTGGAGCTCTTCTCCTCTCTGGAGCTCTTCTCCTCTCTGGAGCTCTTCTCCTCTCCTCTCTGGAGCTCTTCTCCTCTCCTCTCTGGAGCTCTTCTCCTCTCCGGAGCTCTTCTCCTCTCTGGAGCTCTTCTCCTCTCTGGAGCTCTTCTCCTCTCCTCTCTGGAGCTCTTCTCCTCTCCTCTCTGGAGCTCTTCTCCTCTCTGGAGCTCTTCTCCTCTCCTCTCTGGAGCTCTTCTCCTCTCTGGAGCTCTTCTCCTCTCCTCTCTGGAGCTCTTCTCCTCTCCTCTCTGGAGCTCTTCTCCTCTCCTCTCTGGAGCTCTTCTCCTCTCTGGAGCTCTTCTCCTCTCTGGAGCTCTTCTCCTCTCCTCTCTGGAGCTCTTCTCCTCTCCTCTCTGGAGCTCTTCTCCTCTCTGGAGCTCTTCTCCTCTCCTCTCTGGAGCTCTTCTCCTCTCCTCTCTGGAGCTCTTCTCCTCTCCTCTCTGGAGCTCTTCTCCTCTCCTCTCTGGAGCTCTTCTCCTCTCCTCTCTGGAGCTCTTCTCCTCTCCTCTCTGGAGCTCTTCTCCTCTCTGGAGCTCTTCTCCTCT